>NC_056705.1:12301736-12379236 GCF_018831695.1 Puntigrus tetrazona | reverse complement strand
TAGAAATGTTTTTTCCCCAGCTGGAACCTTCATATCATTTGGTCAAAAGCTGTATTAGTCTTAAGACTATCAAGATGCTGCATCTTCACCGAAAGACGTTTTTTTTCCAGCGCTAATTAGATAAAAACAGTAGGTTAATCTCACGCTAAAACTGGTTTCATGGAGGCTGTAGTATTGGCCAGTATGTACAATGTTCAGTTCACATCAGTTTGTCAATTTTGGTGTCAATTTAATGTCTTTTCATCACATTAACTGCCAAATGAAATGACAGCATGACCCGAAATTATTTATTTTTATTCATTTTTCATTTATTTCCATTAAAGTTGTTTTCATTTTAAGCAAAAAAAAAGTTTTACGGTTTTAGTTTTTCGACTATATTTCAGTATACCAACAATATGCATAACAATGTACTAACAATATGTCTGATTCTTAACAGGGCTGGTTATTTTCAGTGAAAATACTGGTGATTGCACTCAATAATTTGACTGATTTGATTGAAGCAGTTAACAGTTCACTGATTAAATGATCCGGACAGAGTAAGTCAAAGTGAAGGACCTGAATATGTTGCTCGCGGTTGAAGGTTTGAAGGTCTGTTGCATCATTTGACCTTGTTAAGAAGACAGCATTTAGACACCTAACTGTTATATAACCTTATTGTTTGCGCCTTTGAAAGGTTCCGATTTATTTATTTTTTTAAACAAGGTGAAGAGATGCCTTGTGCACTGGCGTGCATTTCTATAGGCTTCCTTGTGGTTTTCAACCTTTTAACTTGAGTGTATGAATTACTGGATTGCTGTACTTCCATTCAGCATTGAATGTTCACCTACACGCTGCCACAAGCGTCACACATTGACAGGACCGAGATCGATTTAAAACGTGACTCCTCTAAACGCCGACGAATGCTTGCACATCAGCGCTCTCGTGGTTCGAGCTGCATGGACACGTTCAGCTAAAAATACACCTACGTCTATACCTTTGCAGTCAGAGTCAAAGGGCATGTTTGTGTGCGTTAAAAGCCATAATTTTCTGCACCTGACTGCAGTTACACTCCATCAACTGTTACTAAATTCTCAGTAGCACAACAATGCGCCACACTGGCAGAGCAATCATTTCAGGCTGCCTTCATAATTGTTGAATTCATCTAATAGAAACCATTGGAACTGTTGTGGTATGAATGCAATAAACCACACCGTAAACGTCAGGCTTGTTTGATTTCACACACTAGAAATGAAGGTCTTATTTCTGTAGGACAAAGTGAGCGCCTTGGCATTGGTTCTTGTTTTGTGGTATATTGCATAACTGCAACTGTACTGAGTTTTGAGATTTTAATGCTTGGTCATTTTAATCTGCATATCTGTTGTCCCAAAGAGGCCGTGGCGAATAAGTTTTGGACATCTCATTAGTTCATTTCATTTGTCTCAGGTCCTACCCACAAACTTGACCATATACTTGGATGTTCCGGTTTTGAATATAGATTTTGAGCATGCTTGTCTTTCTGATCACATCCCAGTTGTGTTCACTATTTCAATTTTCGGTCCCTTGTTAAATTTTAAGCCACCAGACATTTTCGCTCTTCGAAATCTAGAATAGTTTTTTCCTTTCCAGTTCTGCCTGTCTTTTGGTTCAGGTATGAATGATTTAGCGTTAATATTTAATTCCACTTTTAATGTTATTAAGGATTTGTGTGCTCCTTTCAAAATCCAATGTCTGAAAGCCAAACCACAGCCACGGCTTAATAACGATACCTATAGCGTCCAACAAATGTGGGGAAAAGCAGAGAGGAAATGGAAGATAGATGAGCTGCAGGTGTCTTGTGATTATTGAAAGATGCTATCTAACAAGAAAGATACCTAATAAAACCAAAGTGTTGTTCAAAACAATTGACTCTGAGATAGCTACTGGTCTTGATATCAGTCAGTGTTTTTTAATAACAAAATTGATATTCTTAGAGCTAGTATTTTGCTTCCAGACACATGCTTGACTGTAGCATCCTGCACTTATTAGTACATTATTTAAGTTTAAATTGATTTCATTGCCTGATTTCATGGACTTAGTCTGCCACATGAAGCCCGCTCTCACTTCATTCATCAATTTGTCTAATTTGCATCCCTATAACACATTTTTTGAGGATATCCACCGGACGTAAATAGCGTACGCTGTTCATCACTGGTATTTACTTGGCAGTCAACAGCACAGTCACAAGCCTCCTGGTTTCATCTAAAATATATCTTATTCTTACTGATTAATGACGTTTTTTTTTTTTGGTGGGAAATAACCTTTTAAGAACGCTGTGGGGCAACCTCTATTTTAAAAAAAGTCCAATATGGATTCATCTCATTTAAAGAACTAAAGACCAATTTCTGCATTTGACGCTATAACACACAAAATATTGATTGAGCTTTTAAGATTGTGGGATCCAAAGTAATTTCCTTAAATGGTTTAGTCCATATCTTTCAGGGAGAATTTTTTGTGCTGAATTAGGACATTTCTCATGCTCTTCTGCTTTGATAAAGCACGGGATTCCCCAAGGATCAGTATTGGGTGCGGTGTTATTTTCTATTTAGATGCTTTCTGGCTGTTACCTGTCAGAAACACAATGTACGTTATTATCTTTACGCTGATGATGCACAGCTTTATCTGCCTATAAAAATTGGGGATGATTCGACCATACAGTGTCTATGCATGTTTTAACTATATTAAGGAATGGATTCATGACTTTTTTTTTCCCTCGAATGAATCAAGGACAGAAGTGATAGTGTTTGGCCCACCGAGTGTTTCTGAAAACATCATTTATTAATTAGCTTCAATAAGGTCATGCAAAAATTCAGAGTTAAAATTTGATGAGCACTGTGGTTAGGGGGTGTTTTTATCAATTAAGGTAACATTTAAACCCCTTTATTAAGAAGTTGTTATGCTTTTATCTCGTCCAGGTTTGACTGTATTTGTAATTCCTTGTACTATGGTGTTTCTCATGCATCAATGCAGGTGGTTCAAAATGCAGCTACCGGGCTTTTAGCTGGGACTAGAACATTTGTAAGTTTAACAACAGTATTAGCATCCCTTCATTGGCTTCCAGTTGAATTTAGTTGTTTTTAAAGGTTTAAATGAACCAAGTCGTATTAGTGAACATCTTACAGCATACATTATCCAGGCCCTTATGATCTGCACAAGGACTTCAGCTGTTCTCAATTAAAATGAAAAAGTGGCAGCGCCTTTTCTGTTGCAGCTCATCATTTATGGAACAGACTTAATTTACCTCTCTACGTTATATCGTTTGCCACTCATGATGTTTTTAAATGTCATTGAAAGATTTTAATTTTATCTCCTGCGTTTGACTGTAATTAATTTTTTTTATTTTTGCGGTGTGTTACAAAATAGATGATCATTTTTGTGCTTTATTATCTTAGACTGTAGGTGTTATGTCTGCACTTTGGACTATGCGTGTTTTTAAAAATGCAATGAATAAAAAAAGAATAGAATAGAACAGAATCAATAGTCAAAGGTTTAGTTTAGCTGTCATAGTTTTGCTTTTTCCAACAGATTATCACTGCTGACCAATCAAAAGCAAATATTCCAGAAAAAAAAGAGAAAAGGTTTATAAAAAAAAAAACATTAATTTAATGTTTCACTTGTTTCTTAATTAATTGTGAATTTTAATAACATTTTCTGAGTGAAAATTGTTTCTACACTATTTTTGTAGTCTGTTTTGTGGGGTTTTTTTGCAAAAACCAAGACCAATAAATAATTTATCCCACTTTCTCACAGACAATCGTGTTATTTGTTTCCTCTTGGCATTTCCAGTACTATGCATTCATAAATGGGGTTGTTTACCAAGTTAGATGACGGATATTGAAGTGTTTATCTGAAATTAGTAATAAAATCCAACCAACTACCATAGTATCTCTGCGCAATTATCTGCAAAAAAACAGAATTCTTGTTCTGAAATGGCTTTCTTCAATTATACACACTGCATTCATTCAGCTGGAGAGGGCTGATGCATACAAATTAGAATACATTCAGAAGAAAACAATATGAGTGGTTTCACTAGATTCCTGTACAATTAAGGTACAATTAAGACATGAAAAGTCATCTAGAAAAATCTGCTATTTTGTTGTATATAATGCATCTTTGGTTAATAGATATCAGAAATTAGACATAACCATTAATCCTTTGCATTGTCATGCATTTCTGGGAAATCTGAAAGGTTACCTCTGAGCATAATCTAATGTATTTGCTTTTAATATTTCAGTAAGCACAAACACGCATTGTGTCCTTTGGAAATAGCTCTGATAATGTCATGAGTCATGAGAATAGACATTAACCTATGTCAAAGACTATGTGCCAAGATGAATTAATGAATTGTAGCTATTTATCAAAATAAAAGCTTCATTAGCTATAACAATACAGCTTATTAAAACCCGTACCTGATATTAGCTATTCATTTTAATGAAACATCACGTTGCTTTACATGCTTTTAAAATGATCTAAAAGGCTTGAGATGGAATGTGTTGCATAACTGTTTATCACTTCTTTGTAATTTCAGAACTTGAATTGTCATTAGGAAGTTAATTAGTTTTACTCTGAAACCAGTTTTCATTTCAACACAAAATGATAAAAGTGAAAGCGTTAAAGCTATAAAAGAGATTAAAAGAGTTTGCAATTAGGCAAGATTAGGCACTTAAACAAATACAGAATAACAAAAAAGTTACAATTGAATGTAAATTCTGTTCAATATTTTATGCTTTAGAATAAATATTTTAAGGAAAACACCAATGCTACCATGACGTATATACACACACACACACACACACACACACACACACACACATATATATATATTAACATATATTTAATATTTAATAAATGATGCAATATATTTGCCGATGTCACGATCATATGTCACTTTTTGCCCACTTTTTTTTGGTGATTTTTATGTTTGTTACTGTATAAGTAAATAAAATAAATAAAAATATGGGAACAAAGAAACTGCTACATATAATGTCAAATAATGCAACATTTAGTCTGTTTTCACTATCATAAAACCAATTCTTTATGTTTGCTATTATGAGAGTGAACTTGCAAATGAAAAAGAGAGAGAAAAACCAAATGGCACCTCAGAATATCATTTTTGACAGAACAAATACACTTTCCCCAGTTCAATATTAAACTGTCCACAGCTGTCCACTGTCATTACCGTGATGCGTACCGTTACATCCTGTAGACAGCCAAAAGAACACCTACGAAACAATCGTTTATTAAAGTTTGAGTTTTAACATGCCTTGGCACAATAGGTTTCAGCCGAAGGCTGGCGATCAATCAAACAATCAAACCGGACAGGTATAGTCAGTGTTCACGGCCAAAATACCTTCCGGGCTGAAGTCTGAGTGAATGAAGGGAAAGAAACGAGAGCTGTTTGTCCTGAAAATAGAATAAATGTGTATGTAATGAGACAGAAAGATTAGAGGGAGGATAGAGAGAGAGAAATCAGACAGAGAGAGACGCACACAGGAGAGAGAGAGAGAGAGAGAGAGAGAGAGAGAGAGAGAGAACATCAGCGCACAACCACTGGAATCAAGGAGAATATGTGAAGGCAGCACAGGAACGAGGGAGAGAGAGACAGATGCAGACAGAGAGATAGCTGGTTAGCGGGTGGACGGATGAAAGAGCTGGAGACTAGAAGATGCTTCAGCTTTGTCAGTGTTTCCAGCATCATGAGGACGATACAGAACAACCTGCACAAACAGACTGACATATCAGCCTGTTCCTCCTGATTTACATCAAGCAGGATCACTAACCAACACAACTCTACCCATCTGGAGCACATCAGGTAAACATTACAGCATTACAGCACTACATACACTTTTATCGCAAAAACAAAAAATATAAGGCATTTGGATTTTTTTTTTTTTTTTTAGAATTTCAGGTTTTGTTTGCATTTATAAATGTCGTTTTCCTCAAATGCAATGAAACCTGAGAATGGAAATTCTAAATTCTTTATATCTTTAGTTTGCGATAACTTAACAAAATAACATTTATGAAGGATTCTGATTTTATGTCTACGTCCACGGGTATAAAATCACACAGAAACGATATGTCCTTCAAGCATATAACAGGAATTATATTAGAGAACATGATGTTTTAGATCTGTAACTGTGTGTGAAGAGGTGGGGAGAGAGAGAGAGAGAGAGAGAGAGAGAGAGAGAGAGAGAGAGAGAGAGAGAGAGAGAGAGAGAGAGAGAGAGAGAGAGAGAGAGCAGTTTCTTTCATTCATACAAAAGCATTAGAACAGGAACAATACATAATCTAAAAAAATTTAAACATTACAATTAAACCCAGTATGAAAATAAGGAAACACATTTCTTTCCAAATGTTGAAAATGATTGATGACACACACTCACACTATGTATATATATATATATATATATATATATATATATATATATATATATATATATATATATATATATATATATATATATATATATTATTGTTATTACTGAGCATGATTTATCATTTTCCAATCCCATTAATTTTATAGAAAATGTACTTGGTACATTTGAAATAAATGTAACCTCATAGAACTTCACACATATGTATATCATATCATATAACATTGCTGATATCATTGAAGTGGCCGTTATAATTTGCTTTGTCTGACATCCCATTGTTGCGAAAAAAAGAAGAAGATATTATTCATGATTCTGAAATCTGATTTTTTGTTAATTGTTTTGTTATCTTTTTGTTAAAAGTCCTAGTTTGTGTTTTACAACTCAAAAAAGCTCAAGTAACACGCTTGAATATCACTGAATCCCTGCTGTAGGTTCCACCAGCATGAGCTTATAATGGTGATAAGTATAAGTGCACAGTATCTTTCATATGTCATTCTCAGCTGTTATCAGTAATTTTTGTGTTTAAAGCAGCACTTTACGTGACCTGTTCAGATGTTTCAGTATTTCATCTCCATCTCAGAGAGGAAATGAAGGGACAGGTGATACTGCTGCAGGATTTGAAGGAAGTGTAATATTACTATTATATAAATGCAAGTAGAGCCAATCATTTTATATATAAAGACTATTCTATAGACTACTCCCAAAGCTACAAAAGCAGATCTATTACTTATAAATATGCATACATTTGTATTTACAATAGTTTATCAAGACCAAGGAAATTATGAACAAGAAAATGACATATAATGCTTTTTATTTTTATACAAACTGACTTTATTCTTTATTTTAAAATCGGTTATTAAAATTTAGTTTAATTTTGCATATGATAATTTATCTATTTTAATGTTATCGAGCTCATTTTACATGGCCGGACCTTTAGTAACGGTGTAATAATTGTTTGTTTATTTGAAGACCTAAAAATAAATATCTGTTGCTGCTTAAAGGAAGCGTGCAGAGCAGAAACGTGACGAGTCGTATCACTGTACCGCAGGAGGTCTGGCTAACCTGATTAACCGAAAGCCTCATTACACTAACTGTGTGCAAACTACTGGTGGACTCACACTGACCTCTAATGACGTTCTGTTGGAGTAGAAAAGATCATTTAAACAAACTGACGAGGAGCTATTGGACAGCTATATAAGGTGAAAATGGAAATCTATTGTGTCTGAAAAAACTCAACAGACAGATAAAATCAGAATCAGACATCTTAACACAAGCAAAGAGAAGAAAGCACCCCAGTGAAGTATCTGATCTATTTATCTGCTGTCCTGTCTCCATGAGTCACGTTAATTGTCTGCTCCAAGGACAACCTGATTAAACATGAGTGCAACAGTACAGAGCTTGCAGGAAGGAAAAGTTATATATATAATATATAATAGATATAATATATCTCTTTGTACAGTTATATCAGATTGTTACATCAGATTATCAGATTGTCCCTCACACATGAGATATAACCAAATATTCTATTTAAAGATTAATAGTATTGTAAAATGATAATATATATATATATATATATATATATATATATATATATATATATATATATATATATATATATATACATATATACACACATACACACACACACACACACACACATATATATATATATATATATATATATATATATATATATATATATATACACATACACACACATACAATTACAACAACAACCACCACTGCATTATTATTATTACCACTACTACTTCTATACTATTATTAAAATAGATAGATAGATAGATAGATAGATAGATAGATAGATAGATAGATAGATAGATAGATAGATAGATAGATAGATGCACTTTACAGTCAATTTGAAAATAAATCAACCATTGAATTACGAGTGACAGCTTATAAAATAACATGTTGCATTATGTAGTTCAATAGCCTGTGAAAATAAAATCTGAAAGTAACAAGCATTCAGTCTGATTTTCCAAGATCGATCATGAAACAATATTACGTATTGATAGTTTCACTCTGTGTCAATAAAAGAGTACACAGCAATCTTGCTAAATTGAATCACTTTGGAAATGCAGCGCAGACCTCAATATATTGCCACAAGGTGGAGACTGTGTGTTTGCCAGGAAGTCCAAGTAAACGCTCTATTTAAATGCACACCAGAATGTGGTTTTATCGATCACGTTCACATTCATTTTGTCTTGTAGCTGCACACTCACTAAATAAAATACCCTCCCTTGCACAGCCAGTACAAGAGCGTTGTGAGGCGCTGTACTGTAGAGACGTGAGATGCGTACAGATGCAGAGACGAGCTCGTCTAAAACCCCCCCCCCACTGCAGCTCGCTTTTTCAGACCGACTCTGAGATGGTCAAGTGGAGCCGTGCAAACAAGCAACACGTTAGCACGTGACAGCCATTGCTCTCTTTCTGCCGCCAGTAGCAACGTGTGCCACAAATTACCCAACAAACTGTTTTATTATGGTAATAAGAAGTAGGGAAGTTACGACCTTTGCGTTATTAATGGCGTGTGGAAATTGCATTAAAATTTAAAAAGACAACAGGAATAGCTTAACATCATAACACGTGACCTCAGAGAAGAAAAGAAGCAACAACGGTATTTTTGCCCAAAGAAAATGCCATCAGGAAAAGGCTGGCTTCAAGCATGATTATAAATAGGCTCATGAAAAGACTTCTAAAAATACGCTGAAGCAGTAAACGCAAAAATGGACTTTGCCGTATATATGTGGATATTTTCGCGTATATACACATGTGCCCCACAGCCCTGATCCTACCCATGGTGTAACATATACAAGGCAATTTTTGAGTATCTATACCACGAGTGTTTGTTTTTATTTGGCGTATTATTTATAAGCACATGCATGATATCAGGTAGCAAAATCTTCCGCTAATGCTTTTACAATCAAATTTTCCTCATAAACTGATTTAAAATCTCATTTATATGTAGGCACAAGAGCCATATCTAAGACCAAGAATGTCATACACTCTCTGGAAAAAAGGTACAAAAGTAGTGACTGAGACGGCACCCTTTACAAAAAGTGCATTTTTGTACCTTATTTGGGGTAGCCTACACATTAATGCTGTCCCAATGATAGCGTTGTACCTTTTGTCCGAGAGTAGTCTCGTTTGGCTTCCACCAGTAAACACTCACTTAGCAACCATCCAGAAACCCCCATCTTATCACATACAAAACATGATAACAACCTTATAGAAATACCATGGCAACCACTCACAACATAAGTATCATGACAATAGACAAGCAGAAGTCACATTTTCTTCAGAAAAGTGTGCAATTCACTGCAATGGAGTATGGAAATGTTGATTTACATTGCTACAACGGAATAAAAGGATACAAATAAAACCGCGAAGTTCTTCCAAATCTGTATGAGTTTCTTTCTTCCGTTAAACACAAAGGAAAGATATTTTGAAGAATGTCGTTAACCACACAGTTGGAGGTAGCCAATGACTTCCATAGTGTTTTTTTTTTCATCCTGTGGAAGTCAATAGCTACCAGCACCTGTTTGATTGCTCAACAGGGGAAAGAAATGTACACAAGTTTGGAAAAACTCGAGAATAAATTACGACAAAATGAAACTTTTGGGGGTAAACTATCCCTTTAGGAGTTACTGTTGGCTATATCTTAGTGAGAGATTGCTGCTAGAGTAATATGTGTATTTAGCGAGTGAGAAGATAAAGTGAGGGACAAAAACTTGCTTTGATTATAATGATAATGACGACCAGATGATCTCCTTTCCAACATAATGACTCTGTAGGCTGTGGTTGAGCGAGCAGCATTTGAAGACCACCATGCACACACACACACACACACACACACAGTGTTACAAAGCATGTTGAGTTGGATTAACGGGAGCCAATCCTGTCACATGACTTCATGCGAAGGTGTGAAGCACTGTCTTTGTTTATTGCCTTTTTAGTAGCTATACAATGACATTAGATGACAGAATGGCACTTTATTGTCCTTTTACCATGATTTTAAAGGGTAGTCTATCATATCCACATACTGCAGCCACACGCTTTTGTGTTAGACAAATGCTTTGAGCTCAGTAAAAGGTGCTAAAAGCATCAGTCACATTTGCCCAAAAATGAGTTTGGTACTCTGTTTTATTCAGACTTCAGCACTGATGTTTATTATATTCCCAGTGCTTCAACCAACGTCACAGTCTTGTAAAACATAGGCCATTTGTGGGAGGGTGACACAAATGTAATGCATTTGCAAATTAGGCTTTACAAATATTAATTGCGACAAAAACCCTTGACACCAATCTGTTTCGCTTGCTATAATTTTCACTTTATATTCACTGCAAAATCTAATTTTATACTGACTGTTTGGCAAATTAGCCTTGTTTTCGTGTTCACTATGTACAAAATTTTATGTACAAAACTCGCATGTTTTTTGACCGTGTGGTTCTTTTTCTTGAAGGTGACAATCTTTAAGCATCCTCAAGTATGTGTTGATTACCGAGGAACATTTTGTGTGGGCAGTGATCGGGTTGTCAAAATAAATTCCTGTAATATGCAGCACATGGCACGAATACTTACATGCTAGCATCTTTATATATAGAGAGCTGGTAGATTACTAGCAAATCATAATCCGTGACTGTTTCCAAATTACATGAAAAAAATTGTAGTTAGTACTTACATTGTTTTAGATGGAATAATCTTGTACCACATGGATATAAAAATATAAAGAATATGAAAATATCTTCCATTTGTTGTTATCAAAAACATAAAATGCAATAAATATTATATTACGTCAAGGTTTCCCAAGTAGGGTTTGTGAATGCACTGCAGGGGGGTTATGAGTTTAATGAAACGCTATAATGAAATCATAAAAATCTACTTGATGGCTAAATCCCCCCCCCCCACACACACACACAAAAAAAAAGAAAAACTTTGAACTGTTAAACTAGATTTTTGGATTTCTCATGTTCATCCTCTCAGATATCCTTATTTGTCATTGACCAGCTACACCCAATTTTCATGTGCCTCCTCTTCCAGTCACATTATTAATGTGTCACTATTTCAGAGAGAGAGAGAGAGAAGCGAGAGAGGAGAGAAACTCTGGAGCCGGAGGAAAATGTCAGAGAACAGTGATGGAGTTTTCTCTCCACTGTGAACCCATTCTCACTTATTCTCTTTCCTTCTTTTCCCTCCCTTGATCTTCTGTCTTTCATCATGAGCTCCTCCAGCATGTCTTCATTCACTCTCGGTTGTATGTGTGAGTCGGTCCACCCGTGACCTGCTCCTCTTTCACAATCCTACTGTGTTCCCTGCTCCTGCTGGTTCTTGCTTTTTGTGTATCTGTTCAAGGTCCATATCCCCTGTCACTCTTTTCTCTTCTCTTCGCTTTCCTATTATATATTCTCCTCGCTTTTTAGTATCATCTTCATTTCTCATCCATCCCATGCTTCTTTAAACCTTCTAGCATGTCTTCTCCTATATGAAAAGAAAAGCACATCACAGACAGACAAGAAATGCCCATTACGTCATAAAAAGCCTTTTGCTTTGGCATCAGCAGGTGTCTGTATGGAGATTACAGCCGTGAATGCACTATTTACCGGGTGAGAGGGGTTAGAAATGCTTTGTAGATAATGCAATTTCATGTCCATTTGATACACAGAGGTTAAGTATGCATTATTAAAGCAGAGTACGTACCAAACTGATTATATTTATATAAAATCGCTGTAAACAGAAAGCAGCCATGATGTAAAATATATGAATTAAGTTAGATTAATAACAGTGTCAGTGTCCCAAAGTTTATTAATTAGAAATAATTTCAAAGACGGCAGAAGACTATATCGTCAGTATTCAGAGCTGAATCGATTTAGTTCAGTACCAATTCAGTAAATGATTTTTTCATTTGAAAAGTACTGAAGGCAGAGAATCAGGTTCTTTTTCAGGGCAAGTTACTTGTGTAGTAATTTTCCTAAATGAAAATACACGTGGGCTATAAATACAGGTACAATTTAGACCGATTCTGGTTTAAAAAGGCTTTAAAAAGTCCCCAGGAAAAAACACAAGAGCAATTGTTATTAGCAATAACACAACTGGGTGCTTGGACTTATCTAGTTTTAGCAAAATGTTCCATCTTCCCAAATACAGATCTATATCTCTCTCTGCTTGAAACTGTAAAATTGAATGGCAGGGGAGAGAAGCGGCTTTATTATTATCTGGGCTCCTGTGTTCAAAATTCTGCTCACAGTGATGTTTTCTTGAACATTAGCTGTTTTTACACATTGCTGGGGCGAGCACAAAGCCATTTGTATTCCAGCCATTCGTGTTATTAGCTTACCAGATTTGTGCTTAACACTGCATTTGCCTTTTGGATGATCAGGGGCACTGGCTGCCTGGCTCGAGCTGTGAGGAGGTGCAGGGGTTAGTGTTTTCTGTCCTCTCCTTTTCATTACTTTCTCATTTAGTTGGCATCACCACGGTTGAGTCCTGCAGCAGGATGTTTGCTCTTTGTGAGCAAACAGATTGAAATCAAAGGTGTCTCTGCATCGTCATGTCTTCTAATTGAAGAGGGGATGGCTGAGAGAGCTTTAGGACACACTCGCTTTGCGCTCTTACATCCAAAATGACACGGATGACAAATATATCTCACTTCTAATCTCTGAATCCAGTTTATATCCAGGGCAAAATGATATGCAGACACACACACACTCAGACAGGGATGAACAGCTTTCTTGAAATAATCTGTAAAATCACTGTTTTGGTGAAAAGTTCTTAAACATTCTTTAAATATAATAAATTACTAATTATTTACTACAAATTGCAATTAATTCTAGCAAGTGATTCTTTTTTAGCATAAATTTTATGTTTTTTGTAGATATTTTCCAAAAAAAAAAGTCTGGGATTTGTGGTTTTAAAAGACAAATAAACTGTAATTATCGGAAACAAAAAGGTCTGAATTTTAACTCTTGTGCTGTGTTTAAAATGCAAAAATCAATCTTTGAAATTGACTAGTTTGTTTGTATTAAAATCTATTTATCTAAAGTGCATAAGCTCTCAGTTCAATGGGGCCAATGATCAATCAGTTCTGAAATGGACAATAAAATCTGTGCTAATTTAAAGAAAACTAATAGAAAAAATATTGAATCCAATATTTGGTAAAATCAATCAATCAGTCATTTTTATTTAATAATATAACATAAGAAATTTGTATTTTTTGATTGGGAACACCACAACTATAACAAGATATAAAAATAAAACTTTGGAAAATTAACTTGCAATTTGGGAAAAATGGCTGAAACAGGTGAAGGTTAAGGATGTTTAGATATTTTCACTTTTTTATAGCCATCAGTGCCTGTATTTAACATGTTTTTTCTTTTCTGTTTATAGATCTTAATGACACCTGCAACACAGGAATACCAGCAAAACAAAGCGAACTAAATATATTAGAGCTAAACTCCTCTAACTATCACTCTTTTAAGACGGTACGATAGAACAGCTTCAACTCCAGATGAACTAATCTTGATTTAACAGTATGCCGTGGATCACCTTCTCTACTGGGAGGCTGTTCTTGCGGCAAGAGTGCATGGAGAGTAACGTCGTAATACTTTGATTCACAGACTCAATTTCTTTTTAATGAGCTGGAATGCCTTCCCTCTGCCAAGAATGAGAAGTTGAATGATGCTCAGCGAGCCATGCCCTTCAACACCTGCACACTCTCATAGATGAGAACAGGTTTGGTTAGGAATCGAAGAGGAATGCTCATGCTCAGAATTCTGCAGATGCAACAATTTCGCCTTCGGATTCCAATTTTTCTGCTTATTATCTCTGCGTTCTGAAGGAACTGGAGTCCCTTAGGTGATGGACATGAGACCCACGTGAAGCTGTCGAAGTACCTGCTTATTGGTTTCAAGGACACTTGAAGGTCGGAGAAATGTCTGACCGTTTGAGACACTGACTTTTGGAAGTCGCTTATATAAAAAAACTGATTTGGGTGCAAAACATCAAAAAATACAAGCCAATACAACAAAAAATGGCAGAGCTTGCTGGATACAATGGCAGCGAGAGCTTCATGTTCTCAACTGGCCTACCGTTCAACTCTACCGGCGATTATGAGTATTATGAACCCGAACCCGATGCCAGCAAGATCATCATCCCCTCCATCTATGCCCTGGTGTGCTGCATCGGTGTCACAGGAAACGCCATGGTCATCTATGTCATCCTGAAGTACGCCAAGATGAAGACGGCCACCAACATCTACATTCTCAATCTCGCCATTGCGGATGAACTCTTTATGTTGAGCGTCCCTTTCCTGGCGACCTCGGCCGCGGTGCATCACTGGCCGTTTGGCTCGCTCATGTGTCGTTTGGTTCTCAGCGTGGACGGCATCAACATGTTCACCAGCATCTTCTGCCTGACCGTGCTGAGCGTGGACCGCTACATCGCAGTGGTGCACCCGATCAAAGCGGCTCGCTACCGTCGCCCGACCGTCGCCAAAGTGGTCAACGTTTGCGTGTGGGGCTTTCGCTGCTCGTTATTCTGCCCATCATCATCTTCGCGACACGGTCCGGCGCAGGACGGAGGAGTGGACTGCAACTTCCTATGGCCCGAGTCCTCATGGTCAGAAGCATTTGTGGTCTACACGTTCCTCCTTGGTTTCTTGCTCCCCGTGGCTGCCATCTGCCTGTGCTACTGCTTGATCGTGGTGCGCATGCGAGCGGTGGGTCTGAAAGCGGGCTGGCTGCAGCGGCGGCGCTCTGAAAAGAAGATCACGCGCATGGTGCTGCTGGTGGTGGCCGTTTTTGTGCTCTGCTGGATGCCGTTTTATATTGTGCAGCTGATTAGTGTGTTCCGCAAGCCGCCGGACCCCATGGTGACTCAGCTATTTGTCATTCTTAGCTATGCTAACAGCGGAGCCAACCCCATTCTTTACGGATTCGTGTCGGACAACTTCCGCCGCTCGTTTCAGCGTATCATTTGCTTTCGCTGGCTGGAGAACGGACTGGATGCTGAGCAGGTTGACTACTGTGCTGTGGCCCTGCGGCGTCAGACCACATGCGGCCCACCGGACTTTCCAAAGGAGTGCTTGGCCTCCGAAATGGTGTTTCGTAACGGAACCTGTACGTCTCGTACAACCACTCTGTGAGAGGATATTCACTGAGAGTGTTAGAGTTTAAAGGGATATCTCCAAACCTGGGCCCATGTTCACAAAACTTTTTTATCTTGCCACTAAGAGCTCTCTAAATATCAGAGAAAGTTTTTAGCTAAGAATTTTGGTTTCACTTTATTTTGATGGTCCTTTTAACACATTTCGTTGACTATTAGTAACGTTGCACCCACACATACACTAACTTTCATCAGATTAGTAGACTGGTAGGATTAGGGTTGGAATAAATTAACATGTTCTTGCAAAGTTACCTATAGTCAGCAGAATGTCTGTTGGGAGATTATCACAATAAAGATTTAGCAGGTATTAATCAGGCGGTGTATGAATATTTTAATGAAAGTTATTTGACTTGCAGGTGCAAAGTTACTTATTGTCATTAAACTGTACAAAGGGACCATCATAGTGTTGCCAGAGCTTTCTATTAGAGCTAAGCCCCTTCCCTCAAGCGCAGATGAGTCAATGGCAGTTGAGTAGCAGTTGCACAGGAACTAGGACATCAAAATTTCAGTGCCATAGAGAAACATGGGAAGATCTGAAGCTTTCACTGATTTGATGGTGTAATGCTACAAATATGGAAAAACAATATGCCGGGATACTTGTAACACTGATTCAAGGTATCCAGAGCGGATAGGCAATAGGATACATTTGATTACATTTCCTAAACTCAAACAAAATGTCCTAAGCATTCAACTCTAATACCAATGGAAAATAAAATTTTCATTTTCTGGATGCCATACCCCCAATGAAGTTATAATTTTCATCTGCTTAAGCAAGGTATCACTGGTTTAAATGTTAAAGTTAGTGAGCCAGTGCTAAAGATAAGCATAAATAACGAACTCTTCTCACATCATGTACAGTGTAAGTCAAAAGCACATAAACAAAGGCTTACATTTCAGTGCCTCTCCAACCAGTGAAATGTAAATTAACTTAATGAAAAGTGTTGATCCAGGATATATTATTTGGATTGTGATCTGTATTTTTACATATTTATTTTTAAATATTTCATATATCCCTTTTTGATGGCAACTTAAATGATGGTCTTTCTGTGTCCAAAATTGATTAAACACATCTTAGGACAAGGTTTTAGGACACTGTCAGCCGTCATTTTAAGACAATAGCAATTTTGTTTGTCAGAGTGAGCAACAGCAGCTAAAGGGGCTTACCAATTATACTGATACTTTTAGCCGTTATTTTGGCTAAAAGTTTATGGCATTAGTTTTAAGAAAAATGATCACAGAGGCAGCCTACTTTGAGCAGTTGTAAGCACAATTACATATTTGGTTATACAAATAGAATAATTTAATTTACATTAAGTTAAAGTTTTTACTAGTTCCCCAATGTTTCATGAACATGCCAATCAATACATTTCTTGTCTTACATATTCAGATATCAAATATAGGTATCTAAAGAGACAAGGCAGTCCAGTGCATCTGAATAGATAACAACTGAAATGTTTGTTGTATCTTTAAATATCTTTCATTTCTAATTGGTGTGTCGACATTGTTTTAATTCAAATGTGCTTTAGGGAATGGTTAGCATCAATCAAAACAACATGATATGGTAATTAGGATATTTAAATTGACTCCTTATGAAAGTGTGGTTGAGCAAAATTACATGCTCAAAATCCAGTCACGTTTCCTCAAGTAGACATTATAAGACAGAAATTAGCAACAGAAAGCTTTTTTGGTTTGAAAGTGACCTCTGTGTGAGTGATGTTTCATGCATATCTATACTTTTAACTATTTGCCTGAGATGATCACTAATGTGATTGCAACTTAATAGTAAGTAAAAGGTCAACAAAGGTCAGCAAGGTCAATATATTTGTCACTAAGCATGAAGTCATGAGAGAAGGATATGCTATGTCTCAGTTTGCCTTAAAATACTACTAATTACCATCAATAACTTTTTATGTGGTAAAGATTGGCCAGCAAGACCTCATTATGAACAACCAATATCCCCCATACTTTTAAATCTGTGATCCTTATGTAATAATGTTAAATGTAGATTCATTGTAGATTAATGTTTATATGAAACATATGTTGAAATAGTTATATGATTCGTTTGTGGATTCTGTGTACTTCTGAAAGCACAATACCTCCATAACAAAATACTCCAGTTGTTCCTGCTTAAATCATTATTTACTTCAAATTTGAGTTAGTTCACCCTGCTTTGAAACTGTGTTGTGGGTCCAAATTGTTGGTATTTAAAAAATAAATTTAAAAAAGACAATAAAATTTGATAGAACCTGGTCTTGGCGTCTGCTATTTGTCTGGAGCAGCGCTATTGCATCACACAGCGAAGAATTCTTTCAGCTGCAGCTGCATGATGAACAAGGTGCTCGCTGGAATCATAATCGTAATTAAATTCACTTGAACTTGACACAGACAGATACTTGAGTTTCAGACAGGAGGAAGCTAGTCTGCCAGCTCTCAAGCCACTGACTAAAACCACTGCTATCTGTGCTTGTTGCATCATTCTTAATCACTTTGAGGTCCTCCATCCACTCAGCCAATTCATTGCCATGGATCGGTTTCAGTCTAATGACAGCTGAAATCACGCAGATGTGGACGTTTGCCCATTCCTTTCCCCTAACCTCATGGCATGAGTTTGCTCAATGCATTTACTCTTCTCTCGGTATGGAAGAGTTGCTGCCACACACAAAAACAGAAACACTGCGAATCCAGCAAAAACAGCTGGCTTTGTTTAGTGACGTGATTCATTTTTATTTCCTGACAGTCAAAACTGCCTCTAACTAGCAAGAAATAGACACAGAGGTGTAGTTACTTTATGCTTGACCCTGAGAACACTTCATGGTCAACGCAAAGACATCCTAAAGAGACTTTACCTTGTGTTCAGCCAATAAATCAGGCCGACCACAAACAAATGAATAAATCACAGAAGAGCAAAAAAGACCAAAAAAGAACGCATGAACATGCAATGTTCTTCTCATGATGAGAATCCTGAGAAATAAGCATGCATATCTGCATGCTCCACAATTATGTGCAAAGAACGTGTATTTGAACATCAATTTGGAGTCCTATCAGGTTGCACTCAGTCAATCATAATTATTTCTTTAGCATTTGTGGTAAAGTAGCCATACACATATATTTGGTTCTAGATACATACAAGTTTAAATGCAAACAAGTTATCCGTCCACTGAAGCATGCACAAAACATTACCTTAAAGAGGTTAACTATATATTTACTATACTGCAGCATCAGGCAGGAAAGACCTAGGGCTCCCAAGTGAACCTGAGTAGAAACACATGCATGCTTTACTACCTCCCTGCTTTAGCCATTATGTTTCATAAGCACATTTAAATGCACTTTGTAAACACCGAACTGACCTTCACAGGCACGAGATTAACTAAAGAACTCACGTCATTGGAAATCATCTACTGCGGATGACTCAAATCACAGTGTTAATATTACTGTCAGCATCTGCAAAGTCAGAAATAAGGACACATGGCCACACGAGCGAATAAATTACTGGAGACATTTGGGAGAGAGCAAGAGAGAAGGGGGAAGGGAGAGTGAAGAATGGAAAGAAAATAATACCAAGTTTTTTTAGGTTTTTATTGTTCTAGCATTGCTGTTATTTAGAAAAATCAGTTAATGTTACTATTTAGCAGATGACAATAACCATATGCTAACATTGCACAATGGCTAATTTTCGTCCATTCAAACATTGTCTACTGGACAACATTTGTTTGAAATATGAGTTTATAAATACATGCATTCCTATAAAGGCAAATCAGACAATATTACTTAAATTTGGCTTTATATTTTTATGCAAAGCATAAGCATTTTTAGCATCTTTACAGTAACCATTATTCATTCTAACATTTGTTTTGCTGAATAAAAGCATTATTATTATTATTATTTTAAATCTTACTGATGCCACACATTTGAACTGCAGAGTAAGCGGATTATCTGTACATTCTATGCATGCATAAAACCTGCATACTGTGCACGAATATAAACTGCAGATATCTGTCTATGGCATTCTGAACATTAACATTAAACACAAAACTCCAAATGCGCAATAAATACTTTTTTTTTTCCACACAGTGCTCTCATTATAATTCACTGACATTGTTGAAATCCTCATTCAATTTCCATGCCAGTTCAACCTCTGAGACCAACCTCTGAGCAACCTCTACCAAACTTTTACAAAACTTTGCTTCAAATAAAAGCTTCTTTTATTTTGGGAAACTCAATATCTGAACTACTTTTATTAAAATAAATTTATAAAAGCAACACAATTGCTTAATGTGTTTAAACCACAAACTATTATTCCTTTTACAGTGCACAGCCTTCTTTGCCTCATGCCAAATCCATTTGGTAGAAATATGGGGCATGCAAAAGAATGTGCAGATTCTTTAGCTTTAGGGGTACAGCAGCTTATCACTTGGGCATAATTCTCTAAGAGATACCTTTGTATCTTCTTTACCCCTTTAAGAGTGCATATTAGTACCTTAGGGTACTCTCACTCTCTATTATTATGAACACAACACTACAACATATTTTCTGACAGTGTGAAAGAGAGTTTTTGTAACAGAACTGTAACCTCCATAATTTGTACCAAATGGATTTGGCAAAAAGGCTGTGTCTTGTAAAAATGAATAAAAGCTTGCAGTGTTTTTTCAACCTGGTCTCATAAAAATACGTGCCTCTGTGCACTTTTTGTGAAACATTTTTACGTACCTTACTGCACTTTTCACCACAGTTTTAAAGAAAAATATCCACTAAGTGGCTCTAAAACACAGGTTCAATATGCAAACCCGAAGGCATGTAGGTTAGTTTCACATCGCAGTACTTGCTGAGCTTTAAAATAATGGTCGCTATCTACCGCATTACCAAGCTTGGTAGAGGAGGATAAATAAAATGAAAAACTCTGACTTTGTTCTTCTGAAAGAAGAAATTCATATACACCTAAGATGGCTTTTTAGTATGGTTTTCTACAAAAACTATAGCTAATTCATGGTTGCAGTAAAACCATGGTTAATTTCAGTAGTTACTATGAAGGCGTTTCTGATCAGCTGAGCACGTGGAGTGGGAGCGAGAAATGCTGGAATGGAGCTGGAGTGGAGTGATTATTAAATGCTAGGAGCTCGGAGGGAAATTGTTGCCGGTCCACTCTGCTCAAACTCTCTGTGACTGAGTACTGAAAAGAGTTACTGTGGGGCAATTGTGGTTTACGTGTTTAATGACATGGGCATGGCAGAGGTATTACAATTTGAAGGTGGTATATGAGGACACTGGCAATGTAAAAACATATTAAATAGTGTTTTTCTTTTTTGAAAAATCCAAAATGGCTGTAGTTTCCTGTTGAGGGTACTTGGTTGGTGTAGGCCAAAAGCACATACAGTTTGTACAGTAAAAACCATTATGGAGAGTCCTCATAAACAACAAATACCAATGTGTGTGTGTGTGTGTTAATCATTTATTCAGTGCTGCCACTGAAACCTTTTACTGTTGATCAAGATGGACAGAACTAATCACACTGAATCCCCTCAAGAGCCCACACTGGGTGACTGGACTGTCAAAATAATGCCCACAATGCTGAGCATATATTTTGAGCAACAACTTATTGCCCTCAATCACAGAAAGGTCAAGTTGGTTGAGCCTTTTAACTTCAGACCAATTATAGAAAGCCTGAACAAATTTTATCATTTGGATGTGAAAAGCAATGTACCTGTGAGATACGGTGGAACTAAATAAGGTCTCTACAGTAACCGAGTGAATTTTTGAATCAATGCCAAAGCCCATTACCAAGTAATCTCGTAGCAACACTTAACTCTTCTGCCTTTGAGGCAAAAACGAAAAGCAGAATGAGTCAGTAAATTTATCTTCCAGCTTGTAGATGCTCAGTCCCAAGGCTACAGAATCTTTCTAAAGCTTAACTGTAATTGGCGAAATACAGACTTAATGGAGTCAAATGAGCCAGCAGCCCTCTCAATGCTATTTGTTCTGAATATTAATTGAACAGACATTAAAATTCATGCATTCTAATGCATTAGCCATTCACATACCTTCAAGGAGCATGTTAACATTTTTTGAGCATGATTTCTGCAATGTTAATGCAATACTATGATCCCCTTCCAACAATTAATATGATCTTTGATCTATAAATTAAATGAAACACATCAATAAAGTAAACGAAACTATATGCACACTGTACAAATTTCAGTAAGGCTACTCCGAACGTCAACATAAGTGTATTTGACTACAAATAATTTTTTCCCCAGTGCGAACACTGCCGCTTACTGTCAAATAAGCTTTATGCAAATATTTAATGAAAGTGGATGTCATTATTTCATTGAATTAAAGAAACAGAAGCAAACTTATGAAAGAAATACGAGGCAGGACACAAGTGACTTTAAAATAAATTATATTTTAACTTGACTGCAAAAAGATCAACCTTTAATGCATTTATAATGAGACTTCTGAAATGGCTAGTCTATATTCACAGCTAAATGACCTTGATTTGGCAGAAATATTATTAGCAAAGAGTTATGGAAGATATATCATATGTTACTGTTTATGTGAATAGAATAAGATAATGCAAAAAGTCCCAAGCTACAAAAACAGATGAAAAATGCTGGGTTAAATACAAACCCAGGAACTAAGTTGTTTGACACAGAAGTTGGGTTACTACCCAGAAGATTGAGTTAAACATTTAACACAACTGCTGGGTCAAAACAACCTAATTCCTGAGTTTTTCTATATTTTAACCAGGGTTGTTTTTAACCCAGCATTCTCCAGAGAGTGCTACAGTGATGCCATGTTTTTGTAGGCCAACCCAGATCCCTCAACAAAAAGCAGCCAATATTATTTTTTCCACTGACTTTTGGATTATTGTGCAAAAAAACAACAACTCCAACACGTTTATAGTTCTTACACATTTTGTTCATTATATTAATCTTTACAAATGAACACTATTTAATTTTTGAAGTCTAAATACAAAGCCAAAGGTAAAATGCTAAACATAGAAATGCACTACACCACCACTAAGTATACTAAGTAGACCACTAAGTATACAACAACGCAGTCTTTTAGTCTTTATTTGAAAATGCATTTTCCCAGAAAGTTCGCATTACAATAATTTGAGCATGATTAACTATCTGGTCTCATGGCATAAACGTACCTGGGTGCACTGTTTACAGTGTAATAGAGTAATTTTCACATAATTACTTGAGGAATATCATGTGAGTTCAAAACAATATTAATATGCTGGGATATTTGAAAACTGATGCTTTTGAACGTTAGCATCACACATATCCAGCTTAATATCTGTTGCTTTTCATTGATGGTAGCCTCCAGAGTATGGTTATGTACTTGAGAGGTGAGGAGCTCTGGTTTGAATACCGTTTATCAACCTTTGACAAAATAGTTCAAATCTGCATAAAAGGAAGGTGAAATGACATGGTTACAACAGCAAATGCCTTTCTGTATCAGTTTTGCATTTGTTAATCTGGTAAATTTTCAAAAAAGTTGGATTAGATGTAGAACATATTTCCAACATGATAGAGCATTGACTTTTAGCAACAGTCCCCGGATATTTAATGTAATAAAACACTGTAATATGTACCTATATCAACCTAATAACGTTTAGTGCCACTGTGTTTTAATTCCATTCAATGGACATTTCTCATTGAAACTGGGGCAAAACATGCAGTAAGGTACATAAAAACATTGTTGCACATAGGTACGTATTTTTATGAGACCAGGTTGCAGTCCTATTTAGGCTTCAGCAAACTGCATTTTCAACAACAAAACAATAGGTTTTCCTGATATTGAATGAAATATCTTGAGTCTGTATTAACGGCAGACCTTATTTTAGCCATTTAACAAAAACCCATTTAAAACAGCCTACAGGCATTGCTTAAAGGCTAACTTAAAAACATAAGTCCCTGCAGCACTTCCAGAATGAAAAACATTCACTTCTATAGCCATGTTTCATGTTCATGAAGGCTTAGTGTTTGAGGCGGTATTGTACTGACACTGGCTTCAGTTTTAATGACTCAACAAAAATAACTGATCCGTGATATCACAACTGCTGCAGTCATTTTAATCACTGCCCACGCTAATCTTCTTCTGCCTTTATTATGCTAATGAAGTTTAAATGTGAGGCCAGATTGTTTCCTTTATAAAAATATTGGTCTTTGTCATTTTTTTTTAATCAACCGGTTTTTGTTCATCGTCCATGAATGAAGCAGAACCATAGATAAATGCTGGCTGAAAATGTGCACAACCCCAAGGGGCCACATGGAGGAAACATAGGACTCAGTCCATCACAGTGACATTTCCTCAATGGTCTACGGCGTGAGTATAACATTTCCATTAAACACCTGTCACACTGCTAACGTCTGTTGTGCATATTCTGAAATGATTTTGCCCAAAAATGCTTTTTATGTGTTTGCGGCAACAACTGTTATCAGCGCAAATGATTCGATGTGGCAGCAATTTCTAAAGCTCTAGGGAGCAGTCATATTTTTCCTTGCTACATTATGACCCCTCTTCCAATGTGTCAACATGACACCATCTAAAACAGCGCGTGAACAAAAGCACCTTGCCTGGTAATATTAATAGAATAAAGGTCAAGTAGGAGCTCTTGTACCGTCTACATGTCCTTATCATTTTGTCAGAGGTATGCGAGCCACAGCATGCAAAAAATAAAGAATAAAAATAAAAGCTCTGAGACTTGGCTTCGGTCCATTGCAAAATTCTGCATTGCAGACCTTGCTGAGACCCCTGAGGTTGGGTGCTTGAGAAACTTATCACAGTGAAGGTGGCAGATTATGACATTATGATTGATAGATATGTCTAAAAATAAAACGGGCACAGAAATGAGGGCAACAACCTCAATTTCAGACAAGGCCCTCGTGTGCTATAAACAGGACCAAGATTAAAGAAGAGTTCACATCAATTTTTCATCATTTCGTAAATGTTAGGATATGAACGGACCTCCCATTTAGGTTATTTTCTTGGAAAGCGAGGTCAAAGCGCGGCGCTAGTGCACAGGAGAAGATCGTTTAAAGAAATGCTGATTTTATGACCCTCCCACATCTGGTTTCACCTAAAGCTCTAATAACCTCCATTATGTTCCAGTGAAGTTTCCAGAGAGTCATTTAGCAGGAATTAGTAAGACAAACTGGGGACCTCCACCAAAAGGAGCAAAGCCAAATACCTGCCATAAATATATAGTGAAGACAGTCTTTTTTTTTATTCGTTCCTCTGTGAAGTCAATTAGGAGACACAAGTTAAGGATAAGGTATTGTGTTTAAATCTGGGATGATAGAATTGGAAGGATGATATGATTTAAACATTCTTTCCTAAGTAATATAGCCCAGCCAGGTGATACCTATTAGAAACGACTCACTTTACATAGTCATGGCTCACCACTCCATATTTCCACCAATAAAGGCTGCATTCCAAGAGCAAACGGCTCAGATAATCAAATGATTCCTCATGATTGGTTTACTACATATTTCCATAGTTTAGATACTGTTTATTGTTTCACGGCTGAATGAACATTTGTCTTCAGCTATTCATTTAATCAATTGAATCTAATTTGACAAGAATTTTCTGATGACTTCCCAAATAAAGAAATTTTTACAAATGACTGAGCTCGATTTTCCATACTAGTCGAGCTGCGTGGAATTTGCATATACACAAAGACACCTGAGGCAATCTTTCAACCCACTGAATCGTTGCGCTATTAAAAAAAAGAGCTTATTAATGATGAATAATTTGCTTTTAGGAGATGCTGGCTGTGCTGATCCCTTGCAACTTATTTCGTCAGCGTATCTGTTTTATGCTTATTTTTGGCTGCCAAACCACACACTTCAGCAGCTGACCTTGAATGCATACACAGTACACTGATGTATGACTCTGATTGTATCAGCCACTTTCAAAATTAATATAAACCTGCACCTGCAAACACATTCATTTTTAATCTGCCAGGTTGTTGCCTGGTAACTGTAAACAGCCAACAGTTAGACTAATAAGATGAAAGATTGTTTATTATGAGAATTATCAATTCTAAAGTTCGCTGATGAACTTGCTAAATATACTGGATGTAATAAAATTATATAAGCACTAAAACTGCTTAAGTAAGTCCACGTTGAATAGAAAATATCTCTTCTGATGCTTTACTGGAGGAAAAATATTAAAGGATTTGAACTGCAAAACATACTGTATTCATTTGTGTCAGGGCAGTTTCTGTTTAGTCGCAATTTGGAATTCATCACAACTTCATTTATTCCTCTCATATGCCATCTTTTTGATTTGTAGCACAGGGTTTCTGAGGAAATTAATTCCCAAATTCTTTCTAAGAACAGCAGAAATCACATGACGTAATTCATGATATTGCTTTCAGTAAGGAATAACTAACCGCTTTGTGTCATGGCCGGGTGTGCATTATTTTTCTAATAATTCAAATGGCCGGAGTCAATTGTTACGCTTACCGCACCTCAAGACATCGATCAGATGATATATTTCATGGTACTTAAAACGCCATTGTGAGCAGGATTATTTCTTCCGCATCTCATCCAACGCCTCTGTTGTTAATTTGAAAAAGGTCATGTTAAAACTAGTAAGGCTTGAGCCGTTGATAACTGACTAATGCAGTTAATATCTAAGTTCGCAGTGTGTGTGTCAGAGATGTGAAGCTTTACGCTTCTTTTTTTCACTTACAGCGCCGTTGTTGACGCGCCCGTGAGAAGTCGAGTTGCTTTCAAATCAATGTTACAGATAAAGTCGCCAAAGTAGCGCTAGCAACATTAGAGCGTATGTCAATTTTTGTGTGACTCACAAGAAGAGCGCGGGGAGATTACTGCATTTATTTGTTCGGCCTTTGTTGTGAAGTTTAGTTATTTTGCTGTTTTAAGCATTGACATGTATCCATCTATGGTTGTAAGACCTTTGACATAATAGAAGATTATTATGATTTGGAGAACTGATATGGAACTGTAATGCAGTCAAAGAGCTGCCTGGAACTACGTTGGTCGTGCTATTCCCAATCAGATTCAAGCATTCAAAGGCATGTGCTGCATCTTGTCTCCTTCCTAATTCATAACTACTTAAATAATGCAGTTTCGAAAGACTTCAATTCCCAATAAAAAATACATCTGGGTTTGTCATTAATAAATAGAAAATGTTGTAGCTCAGACGAAAACTCCTCCGATTCACCTCAGCTCTATTTATGTGATTGTCTAGACAGGAATTGCGGAGAAATATCTGCGCAGGAAATATTAGATTACACCACAGATGTTACTTCACTTTAACTATCTGCGCCATAAATTATTAATACATCTTTATAAAGTTGTATAAATCAGACACAATCATTCAAGAGGCCTTAGACCAGCATGTAATCAGATATCTGGCAGAGAAATGACTATGGATTGTTAGAAGAGGATCCCCTGAGCCTCATGCCAAAAGAGATCCTTCTAGAATTAGAATAGAATTTATTCACAGTAGTTGTTCCCAAGGAACTGAGCATTGTAGGAGAAAAAGGGAATTATAAAATACATGTATTGCTATACTTAATCACTTGCACATTCATATCTCACATGACACCCAGTTTCTCATCTCCTGTTTTCTATTTTTAGATCTATTGAATTTGCATTACGCTAAGGAGTTAAGCATTGTCTAAGGTCACTGACATAGTCTGCCTGTTTAAAAAAAACACAAAGCAGAATCACAAGAGCAGAACAGTCAATCTTACTATCTCTAAATATTCAGCTACAAGGGTTTGTTTGATGGTAGGGTCATTTGGTCACCTTTTCTTTTTCAGTCCAAGTTTTATGAATAACTGTATTGCTGCCGTGGATTGCACATTCAAAAATTGACAAATAGTTTTCACATTTTTCCAAACCTGTATTTTTTTCTGTACACAAAATAATTATTTTAAAGAAAGTCAATGAGATTTTGAAAACATGACAGAAAGTATATGACATATTTTTGGGTAACTATCCCTTTAAGGCTTAGAAAAAAATCTAAGAACCTGTATTTAAACAAAATTTTCATTATCAATCTAACACGGTCATATTCTGTGATATAAGATAAGAGACATTTGCTGTGTTTACTTTACGATACTAAAACTAATGGCAAAAAACTGTTTTTCCATGGGAGTGTAATGATGTAAAGAGAATCGCATCGATCTGAACCTGAACCATTTCTATGAAAACAAATCTACAGATATAAAACATTTTTTTATGTTAAGCATCATCTACACCACAATGTTGTAAAGCATTACTATTATGTTAATCTTATACTTTGTATAATCATATAATCGTATTACTTTACAGAAAGTATTATTGCCTTGTGCTTTTTTTGCTCTAACACAGACACACTCTGCCATCCTTCATATTTTGTTGATCCTTCATTTATTTACACATGAACTCTCCTGAAGAAAATTTTACCTAAAGAAACTGCTTGAACAGTGACGTAAAATTGGATAACGCACACAGCTGGGAACTAAACTGCCAAGACACCTGCCAGATTTTCAAAAAAGCACTCAAACATTTCACAGTATCTCCAACAGCAGAAAGTGCTTCACAATGAGAAAAACAATTTAAGCCAATGAATTCTCAAATGGCTTGCAGTAGGCTTTTTTCACAAGTGTTTCTTTTTTTATGAATGTTCATGTGATTAGTATTCAGGCGCTGTAGGCCATCATTTTAAGAAGACAAGTTTTGCTGTCCATGTGCATTTTGTATTTCTAATACAAAATTTATGTATATTTTTGAATTACATTTTCATTTTATTTAGCTTTTTTATGTTTAATTTTTTGTTTTATTGATTGTGCATTGATTTTGTCTAGGAAACCAGCTGCAATAAAAATAAATTTTATATATATTATATTATTTAGTTGATATTTATTTGAATGCATTAGACAAAATAACGTCTATTGCAGTTAAGTTGCTTTTGCTACAATGTGCCATGGAAAATAAGGCTGATTTTAAGGTTGACTGACAGATCAAAAGAGTAGCCTGGGAAAGCCTATGATCTGCACATCTGCTCAGCAGCTTGTGAAAACAGATAGACCTTGAATTGCGTGAACCATATCTTCAAAAAATCGAATGGCAGATTTTAATCCCTCTGTCCCATAAACACAGGATATCACGAGGTGTTATTAGTACTTTAAGAAGCCAGGACAGAAACTGGACTGGGGTGTTGGTTGACTTTCCTGAAAACAAAAGCTTTGAGAAAGGCAGCCCTCACTGGAATGACTTGGCAGGAGAAAGTGATGCTCGTGTTGGATCAAAGCACTACTCAAAGGGAATTTCATGATCTTTGCAAGTAATCCAAGAGCTTTAGAAAAATAGGGCATGACTGCATTTTGTCTGATCTGCTTTATTCTGCAAGGAAAACTGTAAGAGCATGCAATGTTTCAGACATCCTTGACTATTGTTTTTGGGCATGGAGGAAATTTAGATGCAAATGAATTATGCATATTACATCAGAAACAAGATCTGCCTTTTGAAAGATTTAAAAGAGATTCACTTGAGAGTAGATTATCAAGATGACTGATGGAAATTGAACATCTACTGAGCAATTTAAACTCTATAGGAAGTCATTGATGGATTGTGTACACATATAAAAGCTGACAGACGTTCAATATGCACACAGTGGCCATCTTAAATGCACAAGGCTTGCTTGTAATTGCAAACATGTAATTAGAAAACTATCTGATACATTTGCAATATGTAGATCTTGCAGAGATGTTCAGTAGTTGTTTTTAGTCAGGTAGACAATGACAATATTGGTATATATATATATATATATATATATATATATATATAAAGATATGAAGCTAAAGAAGGCAAATGATGTACCAGAGTGGTCTATTCACAATCAAATGTACTTGATAAAATTGCCACTCAATGTATATTGCTAAAAAATACATATTTCTTGGTGCACAGATCATAACCATTCAGAGAGTCATGTCTCATTTCTACAGTCCCCTTATAGCTGCATTTACAGTACTCACTCACATACATAATGCATGATGTTAAAAGTCTTTTGGTTAAGGAAGTATCAGCCAAAATGTAAATTATATTTCTGAATAGTTTACTGAACGCTGTAAAACAACTATTCCAACCTAATATATGAAAAGCCCACTTTAAGGCGCCTGTGGTGTCGTGCAGAGGTATTCAGCTCCATATTACTGTAATTAGGGATAGAAGTGCAAAACTCACAATTCCTAGAACTCATCTCTCCATCCTTCTCTGAATCTTCTCCTACCAGATCGTCCTTTCTCTTCACACTCAGACTCCTCAAATTTCTGGCACATTGTTTTTTCACACGTGACTGACCATAGAACAGACGTTAGAGCAGGCAGCCAAGCGAGTCCATAAGGAAACAATGCTACGGGTTGCTTGTATTGGACACATACAGCATAGCCAGCACTCGCCTGTACGTGACTCGTTCAAATTGCCAGCAAGTTTACAGAAAGTCCCACAGCTGAACTGAACATTCGGATATGAACCAATAAAAACTGGAATGAAGAACATGAACAGAATGAAGGAAAACACCTTGACATCAAACAGACTCATGAATATTTTCTTCCGCAAGATTTCAAACTTCTAATACACGGTGGTACTGGAATCTGGGTCATTTCTAGGTGACACATATTGCTAGGTTTTTTTCTACACTTGGAAAATGAAATAAATAAAACTTTCTGTCCTAATACACTAAGGTATGCCGAACACATTTGTCAATATTCTATGTCTGACAGGATATGGAATGTCAGACTGAAATCACGGGGTGTTTTAATGAGCCGTATCAGCCTCCATAGGTGCTGGAAACGAGGCATAAAACGACTTAGGATCCTATAGGTTGCGTGGAATGTAGGAATGTTACTCCAATAATAATTCTTCCCTAATTAATATAGCTGACAGGTTGTTTATCGGGAAAGGCAGGAGAGCGTAAGACTGGTTATGCATGCAATCAAACACAAGCAGACACACAGCTAAGCCAGTGATGCCTAACACTCTTTGGAATACATAACATAAATCGGTCCATTCCCTCTCCTAATGCACTGCTGAATTTAAAAGAGGCGTCTGTGGAATGTGGAATGAGGAGAGGCCATGATATACTCCAGCATTTTCCTTTGAAGAAATCTTTACCCAGCTGCTTATCACTGTGCTGAAATGTGAGCATGCCTGAGGGCACAAAGCAAACACAAACAATCAGCAAACCTTTGAAATAAAACTCATTACTGTGAGCGTTTGTTAAACTGACATTAATAATTATAATGGAAGGTTGATTAGAATATTTAAAATGATTATTTGAAGTATTAGTGAAATGCCTTTAAGAAAGAAATTGTTTTGTATAAATTGTTTCCAGAAAATAATATAATATGCTCTCTTAATTTACACAAAGACAGTTATGTGTATCAGAGCCATAGTTAACTTCAGTAGTATGGATACTTAAATCACAAATGAATAAATAAACAAATGTCACTGAATTATAGACAGCAAAATTTACTTTCAAGAAAGATAGGTCTCTCTCTCTCTCTCTCTCTCTCTCTGTCATACCCACACACACTCACACACACATGTACACAAAGAGTTTCTATGTTTTAATGGGACTCTTCAGTGATTTGTATGCTGTATTGTATTTTCTACACTCTTACCTAACCCCACCCCTTACACAAAAATGTTCTGCTATTTTAGATTTTCAAAACTATCATTCAATATGATTTATGTTGTTTTTTAATGGGGTTAAAAATGTACTGCCATTATTATCCTTTGGGACATTTGCTCCCCAAAGCATAAACATCTCTTATTATCATCAATGCTGCTTAGCATTTTGTAAAAACTCCACAATGCATTTTTTTTTTGAACAGAAAGTTCAAAAGAACATTATTATTTTTTGTTTGTTTTTGTAACAATGTTGAAGTCTTTACTGCCATTTCACGATCAATTTGCCGTGTTATTTACTATTTACAGATCCTAACTTTTGAATGAAAGTGCATCTGACCACCCAAAGATGAATCTAAAGATATGTCACACAGAACTGTAACCACGCCAGCAAAACATGTAGGAAGCTGTCAGTTTTTAAGCGATTACACCAGAGTGCTTTTCCTGTGATGATGTGAAGGCTGAGCACGCCAATTATCCACAACACTGCATGACAGTAAGGAGCTCTCTGATGTCTGGCCAGATTTATCCGATTGGATAAACAGCTAGTACTGAGTACAGAACATGTGTCCTGTACTTTTATAGCACCACTGTCACAATCACAGAAAATCGCTCACTGTCCATGTGGAACAAGTGAGAAAAGACAGAAACGAGGAGATGAGAATAAGAATAAAGGCCCGCTCACACCAAGGACAATAACTATAACTATTAATAACTATTCTCAATAGTCCACACTGCAGCTGTAATGATAAAGGCAATATTGTTGAAATCACTTTCAGAAATATCTTTATAGTTATCGTCCTTGGTGTGAACATGACTTGGAGACCTTTTTTATAGCGCCGAGTAAACTTTTACCACATCCTTAGAAGAAACTACAAATTATACAGATGTAACCACAAGTTTATAGACATGCATTAGCCATAGCATCAAAAAATAAATATTGTTTGTCTCAGACAATGAATACACAAACCTTTAAACCTTTTTAAGCACTTTAATAAACAGTTAAAAAATAATCAAGTAGTAGTTAAAGCAGGAAAGTTGGTGGTTTGTGGTTTAAACAAATTTATCTGTACCTTACCTTCACATATCCTCAAGAATATCAGAACATAATACTGTTAACGATAAAGCAAAGCCATTTGTACATGATTGTCTGACTGCTTGTTTTGACATTTCATAATGCTTGTGAACTATGATTAATTTCAACTGGCATAATGACCAGACTGTCCACATGCACGCTAACCTCAAAAGGACTAATTCCAGAGCAATTTTTGCCAGATTACTGTCATTAAACACACAATGCTTAGAAAGAATTTTCTTGTTACAAGACTTGTTAGGCACAGTTTGGTTAAAACAACATTAAACACATATGATAGAAAGACTTTTTTCTTGGTCCAGATTAGATAGAATTCACAACAGAACATAAAAATCTTTGCACTGTCAAAATTGACTGAAATTATGGCTTCTTTCAGACCAAGCCTCTTAAGACACGACTCTCTTGAATGATACCTATTTGGGTGGAAAATTCCTTTAAAGTTAAAAATAAATAACTCACATTATTCAACCAAGTATCCTCATCTATTAAGCATACTCTCTTAGTTGCCATGTGATTGTTGAGCAACTGTTTTGCAGACTAAAAGATCAGTGTGAGCAACAGTAGAAGAACTTTTATTGCATCTTGAGGACAGCAGAGAATGAGGCTCAGTGGTTTTAGAGTCATTACTCCTTACCCCCCACCTCCTATTTCTTGCTTAGCAGATAGTCCAGATAAACATCCATAAATAATCATGGATTTAAAAATGTCAAAGGAAAGGATGGGGCGCTACCCTCAATTCATCAAATTCCTTTTGGAACTCTTGCTTCTGTGAAGTTACAAAACAAAGTTTATTTACATATTTCACACTGTCCTGTCACAGTCCTACGTTCTTAAACATGAGATTTAGTTACACTACCAGATATGTCAGCAGCTGCTTTATCACCAGCACCAGCAATCCAATGATAACAATCGCTGGTGTTCTTGTTCTGTGGTTTAACTGTGTAGCGAGTACAATAGATAATGCCCAGGACCACCATCAGCACAATGAAGATGCAAAGTGGCACTAGCAATCCAATTAGCAACCAGCTGGTTCCTTGGCTCTGGTTGCTGCTGTTCTCATTATCAATAATGACGTCCTCTATTACTCGTGACTGAATTGAGAAAAGGGTGGAAGTTTGTTGGACTGGACCAAAGGTGACTGATTTATCATCATACATGTTAGGATTGTCATGGTCTTGTTCAAAGGACCCATGTTCTCCAAAAATGTTGAAAGGGTTTTTTGCAGTTTCCTGTGTCTCAGGCTTTGTTTGGGTTGAGCTGAACCAGAGCCAATTCCAAGCGCCGCCTGAAGCTGTGGGGGAAGGGTGGACTGTGGGAACGGTGGTGCTCTCATCCTCATAATAGTCTGGTGTGGGCGTCAGAATTGCCGGTGGAAAAAAAGCATTATGAACTGGTTGCTCTGGATTAAGGTCAACATCAACATTAATGACCTCAAGGGAGCTTTCAGTCAGTGTAGTGGTTTCGGGTTCCTCTTCAGTTGTCGAAATCAGGTCTGTCGGAACTGTCTCCACATTGGGCAGCTCAGTCTGCCAGTTCCAGTCAGAATCAGGTGGAGGGTGCCATGGGAAGGCAGGATCCTCTGCTTCCCAAATAGGGTTGAGAGTAATCCATGGGTTGGAGAAGGTGGTTGAAGGAGTCTCCATATCCTCCCCAATGGGTCTGCAGGAATACTGGTCAGCTTGAAGAGTATAACCTTCTTCACAGTAGCACTCAAAGCCTCCGTCATAATTGATGCACATACGTTCACATCGCCTTCGATTTGACATTCGTCAATGTCGTGACATTGACTCTGGTCCTCTTGTAGTGGGGCAAAACCAAGATGGCAGTGGCAAATATGGGAGCCCAGTGTGTTCTCACACTCATGAGCACATGGGTTGTCCAAACACTCATCCACATCTTCACAGACACCCTCTTCATCTTGTCGGTAGCCACCTCGGCAGCGACACTCAAAGGTTCCAGGTGCATTTACACAGATATGCTCACATGGACTCTGTAGGCATTCATCGACATCTACACAGCCCCGTTCATCAGGTGCCAGCATGTAGCCATCAGGACAAGCGCAGCGGTAGCCATCCATCACACGCAAGCACTCAAACTCACATGGAGCCCCATTGCAAGGGTCAGACAGAAAGCAACTTACCCCATCCTCAGCCAGGAGATAGCCATTATTACAATCACAATAGTAGTGCGAGTCATTCTCGACGCAGAAGTGATGGCAACCTCCATTATCTTTATCGCACCAACTTGTCTTAGGAGTATCAGAGCAAAAAGGTGGTTCCCTGTTCCAGCCAACAGTTCCGTCTTCCTTTTGTGTACACAGAACTGACTGGTCATCTTTAGCAGGACAAGGCACAGCTGCTACCGATCCAAACGGGATATGTGTTAAGAGGGTACTCAGCAGGTTAAAAGGGGTACTATACAGTGCATTCCCACCTCCCTCGCTAGCAATAGCTGTACACATGCCTTGGAAGTTATACCTGCACAGGTAGCCATCCACTGAAATCGAACAAGGTCCGTCTTTCCATTTCAGATTATGCCCTTGCTCATGGGCCGCAGTGCTATAAGGCATCACCACACATCGTGGAGATGAGCAACTGGCCGAGTCCTCCTGTAGCCAGTTGGTGTACTGGGTGTCCTGATCTCCAGTGACCCACGAGAAGCCACGCAGGGGACGGTTGGTTGCACATTGTCGGGGCTGTCTCTGAAGGCCAATCCAGATATTTGCTTTGCCTCTGTGATGCTGTCTCAGTTCCACATTTGAAAAGAGCTCCTTCACTATTGCTGCTTCCTTTGGGTGCCTGATGGTGGCCAGATTGCCCCCGTGTTCCTTGCAGCTCCGCCAAGCCTCCAGGAAGATCTTGCGCTGAAAATGGAGCACAAAGCACCCATCCTCCCTGCAGAGTGCATCCCGCTCTGTCAAGTCCTGTGTCTGCACCCCATAGAGACACAGCAGTGAGGACACCAGAATAACACGAAAAACTGTACAGCCCATACCTCACACCTACTCTATTTTCTATTGTACTTTCTTTCCCTTTCTTTAGGAGGCTTTCAGGTTACTAAAATAAAGTTTAATACCCTAGTTGCCCATTCTTTTACTACTTGTTTTAAACTTTTCCCTTCTTCTCCTCTCTCTCCACCCTCTTCTCTCTGCCCTGTCCAGTGGTGATCTGTGCCTAAGCTGAGTACTTACAATCTCACCCTTGACGTTCCAGCAAAGAGAGAGAGAGAAGGAGAGGGAGGGTTGGAGAGATGGAAGGAGGGTAGGAGTGACTGAAGAAAGGGGAGTCAGAAAAAAGATGTTTTTGGCACAGGCAGACCCAGTGTGTGTGTATTTTGGGGGGACTGGGGGGATGTGCAGCAGTCTCGGTTCCTCTTCACCAGAATGTAACGTATGTTTCTCATAAGCGTGTATGGAAATGGTTTGGGACTCTGCCCCTACCACACGACCCCCCGCAACCCGATTCTCCACCCCCACTAAACTCTGAATGCAGGATAACTTATAATAAACTGTAACGCTTTTTTTTTTTTTTTTTTTTTTTTTTTTTTAACCATGCAAAAAGCTAGGGAAAATTTAAACAAAGGCTGTGTTTGCTGTATCAGTCTGTCAGCACTTTCTATTCTATTCTATTCTATTTTCACATGCATTCACACGTGTTTCACAATTTCTATGATTATGTAAATACATATACTTTAGTGAACAACCTTGTTGAATCAAACATGTATTGTTCATGCCTGACCACTGCAGCAAAAAAAACCTCACCTGAAGTCTTCCAGCTGTCTGTGAAAAACACAGCAACATCAACAATCACTGCGCACTTTGGAACAATAATAAATCTAGCTATGCTAGAGGTTAAAGTATCCACAGACGTGAGGAACAAAAACAGGTCTAGTTTTGTTAAGAAAACAGAGAGAAGGAAAATCTTATATATGTATATGGTCGTAATGGGGATAACGTTCTCATGGGGGGTTAAACAGGAGCAGCCTGTGGAGGAAATGGCTGGATTTCTCTGAAAGATCATTAAAAAATCACTTGTGAATGAAACACAGGTGAAGCACATGTCTAAAGCAGCTGACAATATTAGACAACTTTATTTATTTTATTTTTTTGAGAGAGAGAGAGAGAGAGAGAGAGAGAGAGAGAGAGAGAGAGAGAGGGAGAGAGAGAGTTTATTTTTATTTATAGTCTCTTATTTTGGTGAAAGAATCATAAAACTTGACACAACTTGAAACCAAGCAATTTGACTCCTGTTGGGGTGATCATTAAAAGCAGATATCACATCATAATATTTTGGAGTGGTGTCTAAAGGTTAAGTGATCTATAACAAGATTTTTTTTTTCTTCTGTCCTCATGCACATGATATACACAATGCCAGACTCAATGTCAGTAAATGCATACTTCTAACAAACATAAGAGCTTGGGCAAATCTATTCATAAACTGCAGATTTTCTACATCATATCCATCATTTCCATGGAAACACTCAATGTTAAAAATGCAATTCTGGGTCTATATAATAGCCACACTTTGTCTGACAATCTTAGCCAAATGAAACATGGATCAAAAGAAACCAATTCTAAGAAGCGTTTATTAGAAGATTTCAAGGATGTACAGGCCTGGAAAGTGCAGATAATAATAAGAAAATTGTGTTTTTTAAAAAAAATGCATGAAACCAACCTGAAGATTTCTAGAAAAAAAGGACACCTTACCTAACTCATGCTCTCTTTTAATCTCACCATCAGCAGTGCTGATGTACCTAACCTTCATCTCACAACTCCATAACCAAGGTACATTGAGGTGAAAAAGAGGTCAAATCTGCAGCACAGCGCAAAAGATCCTCAGGGTTGTTTTTTTTTTTTTTTCATTTATCAGCCTTTATTTTTTTCCTGGAATCGTCCACCCACCACCTGTAAATAGCATTTGCTTTTTTTTACTCTCAAGATCCCCCATTCTTAATATTGTCTCATGCTGCTTCCACCGACCCTTCATATCATGCAAAACTGTATCGAGTCACCCACTAGCTTCTCTGTAAATGGTTTTCCTAATTCTTGCATGTGATAATTGCGTGAATTAGTGCTATGATTACGACTGAGAGGAGAATGATGAGATGTTATACGCACAACAGACATTTATGTCTTCATGTTTCAAGCTTGCTATTATGCTCTCGTGCTGCTGCAGAGTGGTTATGCACTTGGCGGAAATACAAAGTTATGTTATCAATTTTAAGACACTGATGCAAATAGAAATCCCATACAGAGAGAACTACATACACTACCCATAGTCTTAAAGACAGCATTCCACAATAACAGAGAGAAATGATTGCATGTTACAATGACCTAACTGATCAACATTTGCAGCTGTGTTTGGAAACAAGGATCTTGGTACAGCATGTATAGACTTATGTGTCTCTGCAAGTGCATCCTAAAGATACATTTCTGGGTCAGGAATCACTTCCACATACAAAAGCATACAGACACACATTTACTTGGATCACATACATCATGTTTAGACGCTGTGCGTAACATCTAGAGATCTTTTGATTCAGATGAAAGGCTGACTTGATCGCAATAAGGAAAAGGAACAACAAATTCACACACACACAAACACTCTCCTCCTTAACTTTTGTCTTAGAAGGGGATTATAACACCTGTATCATTTCAACCTAATGTATGTTTCAAGAAAGCCAAAACATTAGACATACAGTGGGTTCTCATCCAATAAAAAATACTTGGAAGAATTACCTCACCAGACAATTTTACTCTGTCCAAAAAGCAGTTTGTGTTTGGGCAGATATCCATAACATTAAACCCAGTTGGCCTACTACTGTTAAAGTCAGCATGAAATAAAAATTTTCCAGTTTACGAAACCTTTTGAGTCTCAAATACTTAAAAATGCCATTTTCTTTAAACTACATTAAAAAAACCTTTATGTTTTGAAATATTCTGGCTTTGTGAGTTCCCAGCATGCATTGCAGCATGATTAAATTATGCAGTTACTGTTATAGGATTATCGTTTTGCTGTCTGCTAATTTTATTTAAACTGTTTGTGTTGTTTTATCATTATTGTTAGTTATTTGTCGTACTGTATTGTAAAAAGCTCATCTTTTTAACATTTGTTGGTTGTCACTGTTCTTGAGGTTCATGAGGCTAGTTTTGAAGACCTAGAATATGTTTAACCACTTAAAAAATATATTTTGCCAATCATTTTCATTGGTAAAAAAAATTAAAACAGTTGTGCAATCTAAATATTTAGCTTGCTTAATATTCTGAAATTTCAGTCAAATAAATACTACTTTCATCATGTTCAATACATTCAATATGCATCACATGGTTATTTATATATACATAAATATACACTACTGTAGAAGCAATGTAGATGTTATGGGACAAATAAATAAAGTTTTACAGCACTAAAAATTTTCACCACTCCCCCATGTTTTAACATTATGGCATGCCAAATTGAGAAACCTTGAGTCTTAAGAGAGGCACTCAAATAAATTTTTCAATTAGGAAACTATTATCTAAAATAATTTAGATAGCATGTATAGGGAATATTAGTCTGCTTAAAAATCCGACCAAATTCACGTTTATTTTCCTCTGTTTTGATTGAAACACACACTTCTCAAAATCATATCAACTATGCAAGTGCCCAAATTACAAGTGTATGACACAATATAGAAGATCAATTTCTACTTCCCGTTTCATTGCGACTTTAAATAAAAAACAACAACAACTGTTTATTTATTTATTTATTTATTGTGGAAAAGTTAAATATTTTCACATAGTAAAGTCAAGAATGCCCTTTGTCACAGCGTCTGGTCTTTTAAGGCACAAAACAGACTCTGGTGGTCACAGTTAAAAGGCCGTGAGTCTCTATGAGTCCCAACAGAACACAACACACCTGAAGAAGCTAAAGCAGAGTGGCTTTGATGCACGATGCTGTTCTAAGTCCACCAACTACAATGTGGCCCTGGTTATGAGAGTGAGGAGAAAGTCTGATTAACACTGGGGTGAGTGAAATGTCAGAGTATTTGTGTACCTCCCTAGACCCCTCAGGGCAAAAGCACTTACTACCCAGGAGCAGGAAAATAGACCCAGATTGGGGCCCAAAACAACCCCTACACTCCACGAGTCTCACTGTGTAACATAATGGGTGTATTGACTCAAGAGTCAAGAGCACTATTCAGGTTCACAGTGCTGGAAAGCTATATTTTGAATTGTGCAAGAAGCATACGTGTTATGTGATACAGAACACGTTTCGCGATTCATTTAGCCTGGTCTCATTGGCATTCCTAGGAATTCAGTTTGCACATACATTTTTGTACTTTTGGATATAAACTGAAACATACAATATGGATGTACTGACGGCATAGAAAGATTTAGAGTTGGTAGCCCTAGCGTCACCTCCCAGGCTTATGATAGCATCCGCAACTTCTCGTGTTTTGATTGGATCTGTAAATCTGAATGACCCCAAAAAACAACCACATCTCTCTATGATAGGTTAAATAAAATTTTTATTCTGTAAGAATATCTGAATGAGTCGAGCTGTATTACGGATCTCTTCCTCCGGCCGCAGAGCCGCTGGCAGAGGCAGACCTGCGGGAGACTCGGTGTGAGGATGAGAGTCATAGGGTTACATTAACATTATTTTAATGTTACTTGCTTGCTACTTTTCCTGGTAAAGCTGTTCTAGCTAGTATGTTCTTCCTGCAGTGGACAGGCAGAACGGTGGGGAGACTCAAGGCGACGGAAAGCAGTAAAAGTGTTAGGCTTGCCTTATTTGTTTTATGCCAATTTGATCTGTAAAGTAAATCGTTCGACCTAATAAATGTCTGTAAGCACATCTGTCGCCCTGTATTTCTGTCATTTTGTCAGTTATGCCTCAGGTAGAGATGATGTGCAATGTATCGCAAAGCTGCAGAAACTTGTTGAATTGTATTAACTGGGTTTCTAGCTGCATTAACAGCATTAACTTTTCCTAATGTTACATGAGATACCCGCTGTGATGCAGTGCTCTGCTATTCTGCATATGCTGTGTAATATATATGATTTGTATAGCCGTGGCATCATTATGATTGTATTAAGAAGAGTTGCATTACTTTGTGTAGGACGCCACTGAAGGCATAAGTGGGAAATGCATGGCCTGCCACTGCATATGTGTGTGTGTGTGTGTGTGTGTGTGTGTCTGTCTGTCTGTGTGTGTGCATATCTATATACAGCATATACTCATAAAACTTAAGTCTCGACTAAATGAAGGATTTCATCATCAAAGTAAATACAATGTGTCAAACAATGTGATTGCATTTTTAATTAATGCCATTTAGTTAAATGCGATAAAATGGACCTATTAAATCCATCATTACATCAGAAAAATAATACACTGGCGTAGAATTTGCAGTATTAAACCTAAAGCATTTTAATAAATGCAATTTTTATATAATTTACTCAGACGCTCTAAACATCCTTAAATGTGTTTCCCTTGTATTTCTGTTCTTGAGGTTAGTGTTTAGTCACAGAGGGAGTGGGAAAATGGATTTTCCCATGCTATCATTTCTATACATCATTACTTTTAATGATGCTAATAGCAATGAGCCTCACTAACAACTCGTTATATGTGATTGCACAAACACTTACACCATTAATGGCAGTCAGAGAGGGGGTTTCCATCACTGCATTCAGAATAGCAGCAGAGCCAAAACTCTGAATCTTAATTCAGAGCAGGATGTAAACTATTTCTATGTGGACCAATGCCAAAGCATATTTTCAACACTGTCTATCTTTCTATCCTGCTCTCTCTCCTGATTATTCTCTTTAAAAAAAAACACTACAAATCCATCAACAAGCTCCTTCAAAACCCTCCAGGCTTCACGACACACACCAGTTATAACTTTGGCTCATTCAAGACGCATTTACACACACGCACATACACAAACTATCACTCATCAGAACATGAACTTACTGTATATGGTCTGTTCATTGTAGCAAATTCGCTAAGTGTCCTGCTGACGTGTTTTGCATATTTTGTTTAAGAGTAAGTCACCCTAAAAGTACTTAAACATTAATCATTCACTCAATATCAATAAATATACATGAGCGCATAAGGTCCCATTTATGAAGGGCCATAATATATGTTTTTAAGAGCTTTGTGAAGACAAACAGAATCGTTTTAAACAGCAAAACAAAGCGATGGATTTCCAGCTTAAGCAAATAACTTTAAAAGCTGGACACAGGAGATTTTCTGCTTCTGAATGAGCTTTTAGGTGCCAGATAAATGAGAGAAGCTATAAAATAAATATCAGACGCTATAAGAAGAGAGGGAATTGGTAAGAGAGAAATAAATGAGGCAAAGAGAAAAGCTGCATGGATGAACTTGCCAGAAAGAGAAGTGCTTTTTTCTCTTTTAGACTTTTTCGCCATGCACAGGACTTTGCTATATTTCCCCAGTCACGAAGTTTCACAATGCAAAATTGAGCAGGCTTCTGAATTTGTTCGCTGGGTGCTGGACAATTTGTAATTCTATTATTTTAATGAATTCATTCTCTGCTGGGCAACCGGCTGGTGGAAAACGTAATTCACACAGTATGCAGTTTCATTCACTGAACAGAATGCATTGTATCAGTGCACTGCATTAGATGTTTGAGGCTATTAGTGGACAACAAAAGCGATTTGCTTTCATGGAGACAGACAGACCCTAAACCCAGCTTACGGCCATGATAACAAAGGCTCTTTGAAGTTACAGAAGGATAACTTGGCGAGACTATACACGTAATCTCACTTGTGATGCTTTCCTTGCCTTTAATGAAGTGTATGCTAAAAACCCTCCTGTAGGGTGCGACTGCAACATGTAAAAGCACCGGAAAACAGGTCTTTAATTAAGTTTGTCAACTTTAAGTCAGCATATACACATTTTAGAAAATTATTGATTAAATAGATCAAAAGGGCAGTCAAGTAATTTTTAATGTTACAAAGGATTCTATTTCAAATAAATGCAGTTTTTTTTTTACTTTCTACTCAAAGGATAATCAAAGAACTATACAGTTTTCACAATAATATCAAGTGGCAGAGCATCAAATCAGCATGCTAGAATCATGTGACACTGGAGACTGGAATTTTAATATAAAATAATTTTAAATTCATTTTAAAATAAAATTAATTTTAAAATAATTTTAAAATAAATTAAAATATAAAATAACTTTTTTTTTAAATAATTAAAAATTCTAATAATATTGCACAATATCAGTTTAAACTGTATTTTGATCAAATAAATGAAGCCTCAATAATAATAACAAATAATAATATTATGTCCAACCCGAATCTCTCAATAGAAATTATGAAAGAGAATTGTGAGCTCTTATGCCATAGCTACACCCAAAACAACACTACATTGTCTTTTTTCTATCACATTATTCAATTTGAAACACATTAAGCTTAAGCTTTCTAACATGATTCCCAATACTTGTGAGGACATGTTGAGAATATGGCCAAAAAGCGTTACGCTTTTCAAATAGTGTAAAAAAAAAACCTGTGCACAGAGAGACATTATTGTGCACACAAACATTATTGCTGTGGGAGGTTTGAACCTCATGTTTTAAAAATGAACAAAGCAATATTGTTTTATTTATGTGTTTGTGTCCCTCATACGCACTCACACAGACACTCATTTTCTTCTTCTCACCCCCATCTCTTCTTCTCTAAACCCATGTCTGGCTTTCAGATCAGCAGGCTCTGAGTGTCTGAAGCAGTTAACCCCTCCTTATCTACAGCCCAGAAGTGAGAAAGTGAGAAACACAGAGAGACAGAGACAGAGAAGATATCCCTCTTCGTGACCTCTCCTCCACTGTCCTCCCTTAAAGGTTCTGATGGAGATAGCGCATGTGTCTGCATTTCCCAAAAGACGACAGATCTAGAAACGCTTATGACCATCAGAACCTGCTCACGGAAGAACAATAGATCCATTTCTGGCTCTTGTTCAAGCCGCGCATACCTTTGCTTCTCACTCTCTCTCGAACGAGAAAAAGAAAGGAGAGGGAAGGGTGATCGAGTTCTTTCCTGCAAGAGACTTTTGAAATGGATTTCTATAACATGATATGTTAGTGTTTGGAGACAATGGGCGGAGGCTTCGAAAAGCAGCCACCATAAACCATATGACTTTTCTACATTATTTAGACAAATATGGCACATATATTGGTTAAACTGGGTCACTGTATAACTATTCTGCTCCAGTTTACAGTTTATCCGATATCAGACCGGTCTGATTGCTTTTCGACGGCCCCATTGTTTCATTTTATACTACGGTACCGGTAGATTTATCTCATAACATGGCCAAAAGGTTTCATATTCCTTTAGTGCAAAATGATCAAAATGATCAAAGAAAAAATAACCAGCCCTGACACACTTTATAAGAGTCATGCTCACTGTTTACATTCGAATCCCAATCCAAATGCTGTTTTGATTTGACTGTCAGACAGTCAGCTGGCTAAACCAAACAGCTGAGGCAGAGCTCAGGGAAACAGGGATACGCTCCTTATTTTTCTGACAATCAAATATATACCCTTGTGAAAAAGAAGAAAAAATAAAGAGTAACACTTTAGTATAGGGACCAGATCTCACTATTAACTAGTTGTCGTTATACATGTGCATTACGTACGCAGTTCTGTGTTAGAAGCAATGGAAAGATATGCTGTTTTGCACAAATCAAAGCATAAATACATATATAAGACGTGCTATATCTTTCCATTGCATCTAACACAGAACTGCATATATATATCAGAACTGCATATATATATCCTTTGGATGATCTTCAAAATGGTGCTACGGAGACTTCATGTACCGAATTGTTAAATAAACGTGTTATTTTAGTTGTCTTTCTTGTGCAAAAAGTATTCTCATCACTTCATAATTTTATGATTGAACCACTGATGGCAGATGGAGCATTCAGACAACATCTTTCATACTTTTCTGCACCTTGACAGTGGAAACTGTTTGACAGTCAGCTGGACAGCCACAAGCCTCCTGGTTTTCATCAGAAGTATCTTAAATTGTATTCAGAGGACGAACAAAGCTTTTATGACTTTGAACAACACGGGTAAGTGAAATAAAGTGTTACTGAATATACTTTCAAGCAATAAATGAATTTTTAAATACTTAACTGAACTGCATTTAAATGATTTTTTAATAAACATTATTATAAACATTATTATAACACAATGCTTTGATGCAACCTGTGTTGTTAAAAGCGCTACATAAATAAAAATGATTGATTGATTGACCAACTTGTAAACGAGTTCCACAAAAATAGGTACACATACGTTTTCAAGCAAGATGTATGCACAGATTAATTTAACACTACGCAATTCAGGTTATTATTCACGTTATCATTCACAAAAATTGGATTGGCTGCTGTAGGCCATATTAGAGGGCATGTTAGGATGTCCACCAAATAGACGCTTACAACTTTTCAAATACATTGATAACATGTTTATGGCATTACTAATGATTTTCAGTTGCAGTGGCCCCTTTAGGTGCCATTTTGTCCAGGTCTATGCGTATGAAATTTAATTTAGTTGAAAGTGTACTCTTTTGAAGCACACCAAAGTATTAATAAAACATTTAAAATGTACTTTACTATAAAATTTTTAAATTGACATTATTAAAATTGCACATTTTAAAAAGTGTGCTTACCGTAAGTGAATTAAGATGAAGGCGTTAATTGTAAAACGACCATTAATTTATTTTATATCATTAAAATATTCATCTTTAGATACAGTTTAAAAATATACTATTATATATATATATATATATATATATATATATATATAGAGAGAGAGAGAGAGAGAGAGAGAGAGAGAGAGAGAGAGAGAGAGAGAGAGAGAGACTTTTTATTTAAAGGTAAATTCATTATAATTCAAATAACATTCAATTAAATGGCCTTTAGTGTACCTAATAAGAGTAATATTAAGTACACTAATTGTACTTTATGAGCATTCAGTACCTGGATACATTTAGAATCCCTTTTTATTACTGAAGGCTAACGGAAAGATAACTTGTAATAGCTTTGTACTTTCAAGATAAAACAAAACTGTGCCCACTTTCCATAACAGCTTACAAACAGAGATAAATTAACTCCTGCCTTCCCCTTTTCCCACAGCCGAGGTCCTAGCAAAGGTGACCTCTTAAACCTCTTTGCTTTTAGCTTTCATAACAAAGATTCAATTTTTATCAGGAACACCCATTAGAAGTGTAGGAGCGCCTCTGAAAATATGAGAAACAACACAACAGCATCTACTTTAGGACTGTACAAACACTCAGCAAAGGGGAATGAAAGGCATAAACATCTTTCAATGCTTTTGACAGACCAGTGTATGAGAACTGTGAAGCCATTACAGCTAAACTGACACTGACCAGTCCACTTTGCCAGACTGTGGGAACCAAACGGCAGAGTGCGGACCGATATAGCCCGTCACGTGTCAAAGCCCATGACCTCCTTGGGTTCTGTTATGATTGCCTTAATATGCAGAAGGCTTTTAGTGAGCCAATGAAAAAGTGCTGTTGTTTACGCAATTTGTGTGTGTTTATTTTTAGCTTTTGCTGTTGTCAAAAGGAAGATTGAATTATTTTACAGATTTGATTCGAGCCCTAGAAATGACAGACTTAGCTCTTTATTCAGATCATATTTTATATTTAATATTGTTGCTAATATTTTAATATTCCAAATCTTCAGAGGCAAAGGATTGGTTTGTGAGCGGAATAGATGCGATCACCGTCTCCATCCGCCATAAGGCTCTTCCTGTTTGAAAAATGAAAAAATCACGTCAACCTTGGTTGTGAAATGTGAATGGCTCTTGTGTGTCTCGTGAATGATGAGAGGCGTTTTAAAGATGGCCACCAAGTGACACGTCTTAAAGAAAACCCTGGTTTTCTCTCTTCTTCACATAAAGAAGAAGCATGGCTTCAGAATCGGTATCGAATCAACTTTTTGCCAGGTATGTTTACACATACGAGGAATTTGTTTTAGTGACAGACGCTCTACAGTGCAAGACGAGACAGATAATAAAAAAAGAATTACATACAAATATACTAAATATAAAATGTACAAAATAGCAAAAATATATACAATACAATACAATGTATACTAGAGACGTTCAAGTGTAACTAGGAATTATGTTTTGTACAGTGTTATGTGCAAATTGAAGTGTAAATAAGTCTGTTAAATAAATAATGTATAATAGTGTTGTTAAGTGTTCATGACATGGACTGCCTGGGGGAAGAAACTGTTCCTGTGTCTGGCTGTCCTGGTACTCAGTGCTTGGAATGCAACATGATTTGTTTGTAATGCTTTTATGCAATAAATACTCGAATACCTCATTTTTTGCAATAAACACCTGACTGCACTTATATTTGCCTGTGTGTGTTTTATATTGTTCTGAAAGTGGGTAGGTTTAGGATAGGGGTGGGTATAAATCTATATAAAATTGATATACATACATATATTTTTTTTACAAAAGCATTCAAATCATTAAATTAGGGTTAAAATGACGCTAAAGGGTCCTGACCAAGCGGCTAAATTTGATGAGTGAGGAGTCAGAACGTGTTGCGCGAAGAGACTAAATAATATATCAATGGCACAGAGAGGGAAATGAGAGTAACTTTTGTATTACCCCACCAAATGTTTTCACAGGGAGGAAAAAAAAATCACATTTTGATGAGAACTATGTGGCGAGAAATGAGACACATCCTTGAGGATGACAACGATTTGGGAAATGGGTTGTGGGAGGAAATGCCAAAGAAACTTCAGGAAATGCACAGTTACTACGGTTCAAGGCCACTGCTAGATTATTCATTACCTCAAAAACAAAATCTTTGATAGTTAAATGTTACTAAATACCTTCACAGAAATCAGAGATACAGCTGGAATTTTGCAGTAGAATCAGTAGAAATCGCGCAGCAAAGACAGCACTCAAATGCATGTGAATACACCGACAGTTAATGGAGGAGTCCTAAATGGATTGCAAATTCAGGATCTTCAGAGATTGCATCTCTTGCTTTTCATTAAAATGAGAATGGTATTTACACACAGTTATGTGAAAACAAAATCTTAATAAATTGCAAAATATTAGATATCTTAAAAGGCATCCCTAATTTAAATGATGTTCTTTGCTTCCTACTCGCACAGTCTGAGAAACAGACCCTGAATTATACCTTTCAGCATTTCCAAACAAAAATAAAAATAAATTCTTTGTCTTTACATTTGAGAGCAAAAACGCTTGCCAATTTCCTTCATTACAATGATTAACAAAGACCATGTCATTCATTATTGTGTTCCCTCTTAACATGCATGAATATGCAGTTCATCTTAAGAAAGATCAAAGCTAAAGTCACCACCACTATCTTTCCTGAGCCTGCTATTTCAAAGCCTCATTGAAGAACCATTGATCCTACCATATTAGCCATTAGCCTAGTGTGGTCCCTTGAGGTTCAAAGTCAAATTTCATTTTCTTGTCAACATCCAAGATGACAGCACTGCCTAATACTTCACATGAGAACTAATGGATTCTTGGTGGAGAACAAACAACGAAAAACCAACACAGATTAAACTGTTGTTTTTAGGGGGTGTGATAGCCTGCTAGCTGGCTGCTACTCATTTCCAATTAGTTCAACGCTGGTGTGGTTCATCTTGCAGTGGTAAACTCATTAAAAATGTAACACAGTGGAAAATTCTGCACTTCTGTGAAGTGAACTTGTGTGAATGTACATAAGCCATCTCGATGAACGTTTGCTATCCACTTAAACCCCGAAAAACAGCAGCAGGGACGTTTGTAGGTTAAAAACAAAAAGTAAGTCATGCGAAGCTGTGGAAGTTTAAACAGGTGTTGACTATCAACCTCAAACGGCCTCAGTGAACATAAAGCACTCCCAGAACATCCTCCCAGTGTATTCAAACTGTTCAAACAAAGCCCTGAGTCTCAAGGGAAACAAACTGGGCTACAGAACTTGTAAATCTAATTAAGACTCACAGCAGCACTCTTATTCTTATCCACTATATGTCTAGACTAAAACACGCCTGATATTTCCAACCAAACTGTAGGTTTAGTGTTCAGCATTCCTCCGGGAATGACCCATAGTGCTCCTACATCTAGCCTCAGATAGCCCTTCCCTGGACATTTGATCTTTGTGGAACAGAAAGGTCCTGAGATGAGACAAACATGTCATCTTGTCACATGGATGATGTTCTCCGGAGCAGCTGGATGTTCCTGTAGGTCAGCAGTTAAATCTCACACAGAGAGGCCGAATGATTTTAGATCCCTCTGTGGGTGAATGGTGCTATTGTTTCAGCTGAGGCGAAACCCAATCTCTGCCTCCCAGTACACCACAAAATATGCTGGTCTCTTTCTTTCTTCCACCTCCACTGGTGTTACTTATCCTTCTCTCTCTCCACTTTTCCTTTTGTCTTCCTATACTATAAAGTATGCTACTAAGTGCAAACCCATATACAGTATGTTGTTGTTTTGACTCAAATTTAGCACCTACTATTTTAGATTTTTTTTAGTTTTAAGGGGCATTCAGAAATGGTGACTTTTTGCATTCTAAACAAGATGAATTGCAACAGAATGGACTCGTTTTTCCTCAGTTTTGAAAATGACATGCAAATTGACATGACGAAGTAAAAACGCAATTCTCTTGGAACAAAATCATCAAAATCAAATCAAAATCACTATTTAAGTGATAAAGAAATGCGCTTAATTGTATAAATGTGCACTTGTATAATTAAATGTATTTTAAACATGTTGTTGTAGTCAAAATAAACGTATATAAATTTTGATATGTAAATATGTAATAGTAAATATGATAACGATGTAATCAAGTTATATTTTAGTGAATCTAAAAACACTGTAGTTTGGCTAATTATATATAAATTAAAACTATAGTATGTTATATATTGTGTATTTCAATGCAATTATCATGCAATTAATTGTCAGAAAACACACTAAGGAAGCACTTATAATTCGTAGTATTTCTATAATAAGAACTCTTTTTAAAACTATGCTAAAGTACTTCTTTTTCACAAGGGTAGAACAACATTAAAACAAAAGAACTTTTGTACCACAGAGGTATCAAAGCCCTCATGCTGTGTACAGCAGGCGATTTGAAATACAAAAAGAGACTGTCTCTAAAAATATTTGTTACAAAAGTGATTATTTGATAGCTGCAGTGGAGGTGTTTAAAGGGAATGAATTTAGAGACACAACTCCTCAGAGAGTGTTTCAACGCTATCAAAATCCTCTCAGAAAAAGTTCCTCTTTCAAAGCACTGTTATGTAAAATATTAAAGCTCAAACAAAACTGAGGAGGAACAAAATGAAGCAACCGTGCCAGTCTCATTAATTGATCGGTGACTGACCAGTCGACCATCCTGACCCATCCAGCACTCCTGTTAATTTTGTTCCTGAAACGAAGATTACAAAAATGACGCCACAAGGCAACCAACTGAAATCACTCGTTTTTTTTTCTAGCTCAAGGCTGAATGTGTTCCCTGTTGTTTTTTGCTGTTTGAATGCCAGGAATGCTGCAGGAGTTGGGATCCTTGCTGAGCCAGCGATGCATCATCAATTGTTTCAGATCTCCTGCTCCGGGGGAATAACATCATCATCAAAACAGATCAACACTTTAATGAGATATGAAATACTGGACTACCCTTCACCGGCGTTGATCGATTATCATTTCGAACTGTCGAATCTAAGACGTACTTATCGAATGAGGTACACCAAAAGGAGGATGACAATTACATAGAATTAATGTAGGAAAATGTTCCCTTGAATCTCTCCCACGGAGATCGGATGTTGCTTACAAAACAGCCAGCTCTCGTGTCTGTTATTGAGATAATTAGAGCGAAAGAGAAACTGAACATAGCCAGAACTAGCACCATGTCATCTGTCCTGATTCTGATAGATCTTTGAGCAGCGTCTGGCACTCAAAACTAGCGAAATTACACTACAGCTTATGCAATTACATGGTTCACATCTTACCTGCAGCACAGAAACTACTAGATCATGGAAACAATTCATTTTATCGCCAAACCACCAACCGGAGCACCACAGGGACCAGCGCTACACAGAATTAGCAAAGTTTTAACCTTTCTCTACTTCTTCTGTCGTTCTAATGCAATTGATGTTTAATTAATTCTGACTTTTCCACCGTTGGACTATCAGATGCCCTTGAAAACCTGGATGAATGAACAGGATCTGATGCTATAGGAACCAGAACTTTTTAAATGACTTTTAAAAACCAGGTCAGGCAACGCAAGAACTTTGGTTACTCCCGTGGGTAAAGACATGCAGATTCCTCCTGCTAAAGTCAGACCTTTTCTTGCCAGGAAAGCGATTCAGATTTTGGTACTGCAGCTCATTCCTGGCTGGTCTCCCAGCATACGCAATCTAGCCCTCTGTAGTTCTTCTGATGCAGTCCAGCTGATATTCAGCTTGGAAGTACTCTCAAGTCACAGCTCTATACTTTCTCAACCGCCTCTCTTTTAAGATTAAAAGCTTAGCAAAGTCAGCGCTTCTGATGCATCCTATTCCTGTGTTATGAAGTGATCAAACTAGGCTCACTGACAAAAAAAAGACACGCCACATTTATACAAAACTCAAAAAATGTACCTATGCATAAAGTATAATTCACTCCTTTTTTTTTAGACTTTTCTAACAATTCTTTTCCCACGCAAATTATGATTACAGGGTAAGATTAAAGGCCAATAAACATTTATTTTCATAGGGTTTCTTACACAATATTATTTGACATAAAAAAAATGTTTTTAATGATGAACTAATACATTTTGACATTGCATCACATAACCAGCTCCATAAACTTCCATTAAACTTCCTCAGTAGCTCACCTTATAATACAGCAATGCATTTGTGATATGGAGCACTTCAGTACAAATCAGTATAAATCACAATAAAAGAGCTTGACTTATGCAAGTATGCTATAAGATGTGATATGGTTGCTACATCAAACGCATCTTTCTTTCACATTTGCTTTTGTTAACATTGTCGGTAAGGTTCCCGTAGAGTTTAGAGTAGAGCATCAATCTATTAGCGCTACTTACTGGATATTTCATTACTGAATGCAACCAACATAAAACATTACAATATCCAAATTTTTAGTGCTTCTCATTGGCCATTTCAGTCAATAATAAATAAATACTGTTTTAAAAACACTTTAAGATCTATTAACTAGTAGCTTATTAGTATGGATGTAACTACAATATTAGCTATTTATTAGTAGTATATATTAAAACCTCTTTTCAGTGCAGGTTAACAATACATTGATCCATTAGCATTCAAGATGCAATGCAACCCGCACAAAATATTGTGTTTGCAGTACACATGCATCAGAATCGGTCTCCCTCAAATAAAGTGTTGATGTACTAAATTCATTACATTGTGAAATACAAAGATAAGTGATCAAGGCATTGACACAGACCATGGAAACCTGTGTGTTCCTCACGATTTGTCGCACTGCCAGGCAAACATGTACAGCGTCCAAAAACATCAGATGATTCAGATAAAACAAAACCTCTTATCCAGCGGTCTCAGATGGAGTGAACAAAAGATCATGAACAAATGAGAGAGAGAGAAAGAGAGAGAGAGAGAGAGAGAGAGAAACGTGCCTGAAAAGATCCATATCACACACACAGGGTTGGTGACATACCATTAACTTAATTAAAAGCCGAAAGGATAAATATTAGAACACTGTTCAAACTAAAAACCATGAGATATGATACATGAATAATGGCTTGGTTTGGCTAGGTTTGGCTTGCATTGCATATAAACTAAACTAAAATGCATAAATGTTCCTATATTTTTTGCATACAATAATCAGTCATACTAATTATCAGAGAAGCATTTTTTTTAAAGATGCATTCAAAATATTATTGGATCAGAACTGAAAGATAATATTGTGCTTGGAAAATGTAAGACCACTAGTTTACAATTCGCTTTTAGGGGTCCAGCAGACGACGTTACTGTTGTCTATATGCAAAAACCTTTGGGATCATCTCATTTGGCTCAAAAAGAAAAAAAAATATTTACAGCAAATAAGCCAAACATATCAGAATGACAGACAATGTCAGTAATTAATAGAATCAGTAAAGGAGTAGTAGTAAAATGTATTATATTAATTGATTTATTTAAATTAATGTTTGAAAGAAGTAGTTACAGCCTGTGGCACCAACTATACCTGAATCCTGAATTTAAAGATGTTATGAAAGATATTTTGGCAACAGAAAAATAATCTTTAATTATTATTTTTTTATCTTTTACTTACTGCCTTCTTATTTCTATTTATGTTCTTATGTATGTATGCACCATCCTAGTGACAGGTTTTTTTTTACCTTTTTTTCCTGAGAGTTTTGTCATGCTAGACCACTATTGATTAAAAAAGCTAGAAAATATAAACAGGAGGAGTACAAATTATTCTTATTTTCATAACGTTCCTCTTTTTTTTTTTTTTTTTAGAATACATTGCAAAGCAAAGCTGTCGAAGAGGCTTTTTGATGCATCTTTGCTTTGTAATGTTCCTGCAGGCTTCAGTATAACACAATAGACTAAATATCCAGTTAAATTACATAGTATGAATTGCAGTATTGCTAAAAAAGAGAAAAGTTTCATTGCTTCCAATGTCAGACCCTGCATAGCATTCAGCATGACTGATACCTGAGGCAATGCTAGTAATCAAAACCTGGAAGCAGTGATCTGTGCTTCATGATCTTCACCTCTCAGCATGCCTCTGCAGGCTCAAAAAACAAGTCTATTGCTCAACTTAATTCAATTGTGGGCAGCGGTTCCACACATTGGAAATGTTTTTTGTTTTAAATGTAAACTCTACTCAAATACCTTGAATAGTGGAAACATGTTGGAATTGAGGAAATCTATAACAAAATTAGACCTGTCTAACTCAACTAAATCTCTTCCAGGACATGAGGGAGGTTCCATCAGCGTTCATCTAAGACACCGAGCTGGACTTTCAACGGACCGCTTGGGAACCCTTCAAGGACCACAATTTGGGAAGCAGTGATGGGGTCTAAACATGCAATGAAATTAAGTAAACAAATGCATTTTCTCATCTGAATTAAACAATTTAAACAAGAGTAAAAGAAACGACTTATTGAGCTGAGTATAATACTGAACCGCAGCCAAAACCTCAAGGCTACATGGGAGGTCTGCTACATAGGGAGAGACTGAGAGAAACGCGCACTCCGAACAGCCTCTAGTTGCAAATAGAGTTTCTCTGTCTCTTTTGCACACTGCAGGAAGTGTTTACACACATTCAAGCTCTTTCTCAATCCTTAAATTCATACAATGTGCAGGAAAACTCCAGGCTGACTTGTTAGTTTGTTTGGTTGCCAGTGGGAGGCTTTTTATTGCGAAGAGAATCAGCTAGTATTGTATTCTCGGTTCCTTAAGTGTTTTACAGCCATAGGACTTAAAAACCACCAGCAGTTCAGTGTTATAAGGTGAAAATTACTCCTTAAATATAATACAAAGACGTTGGTAAACTGTAGAGACGATTGCTGTATCGTGGACTGTTTGCACTATGAACTACAGTTCTACTATTGTTTAGAAAAAAATAAATGTAACTTTAACTTAAACTTAGATTAAAGGATGATGATGCTCCAGCCAATAATTATAGGATAAAAAAAGAACAGAAAATAGAAAGTGTCATTCATGTGAAATACAAAATCAGCTGTTCTATTTCAAACTGTACTTTGACAATTGATATAAATATTTTAATCAATGATGCGTCAAAGTAGTTGCTCTATGAATGCACTATGAAAGCCTATAGGTTTTAATGAAAAGCGAAAAGGTCTGAAATGACCATCTACTACAATTCATGGAAATATTAAATAATAAACCTTTTAATTACAATAAGTATCATATTTAAAAATAACACTAGTAACAACATTCCATACAGCTCTACTGGTGCGGTACCCTAAGGTACAAAAGTGAAAAAAAGGTTACCTTTTAGGTGAAGTACATATTAGTATTTTATAGGCATATATTAGTATGCCCCAGTTTCATAAACAGGGCTTAGCTTAAAACAGGATTAGACCAGAATTCAATTATGAGGTAATTTTTATAAGAAATAAGTCATTTTTATGAACATTACTGGAGTGCATCTTAAGACATAACTAAGGCATTGACATGTTTTAAGATCAGTAATTGCAAGTTTCTATTAGTTGAAACAGTTTAGACTTACATTTAGTCTAGGACCAGGCTTAAGTCTTGTCTGTGAAACAGAAGGTAAAAATACATATTTCTACCTTTTCACTTTTGTACCTTTAAGGTACAGCCCCAGCTTTTTCTTGTTTGTCCATTTATTTGTTCATAAATCCGCACTGACAAATAGACACAAAAACTTTGATATTCAACATAATACAATATCATAGATTATTATCAAAATTAGATCAATTACCTATAATTGTTTTGGTTTCTGACAAAATATAATAAATGTTGATACACGTACCATATGTACTGCAAGATGTAATGTTACTAGCCATCTCTTTATATAAAGTTGAATATACAAGCATGCAAATGCAACTATAAGTGTTTAAATGCATAAAAGCATTAGGTAACACTTCATTTTACAGTTACACCTATTAATTGTTGCATACTTGCATATTACTAGAATATTAACCATAGTGCTAACAGACGAATGCCTTATTCTACATCCCTAATCCTACCCATTATCTAAACTTAACAATTAATAGTTAATTGTTAACAAGACATGTTACCAGACATGATTGGCATAATGATTTTCTTTGAAACAATGTATATTGTGAAAATATAACTTGATTTAAAAAAACAAAACTGGGCAATGAAGCGATGATGACGTGATCAGCTATAATGTCTGACCTGCTCCAATAACTTTTAAGAATGTGGAAAATTTCATGGATGAATTTTTAGTTTTCTACGGACAGTTTGGGGCGTTGACATATTTATAAACCCAGGAGCACGTTGCCAGATATCCCCGAATATTTTGATTGTGGTGAAACCACGCTATATTTCAAAGCCGTAAGTACGTGGACAAGTCCAAGAGGAAAAATAAATAAAACAGTGCAAGAATTCAGATTCGGATGAGGCCACGGCACAGCAGGCGAGATGCTTGCAGGACCGAGTAACAAGATCGTCAGAAGGATTAATGAGATAGTAATGAGGACACACATATGCACGTCGCCCGGTCCGTGAGGGGGAAGTGAGGCTGGGTGCGGCTCTTCAGGGTCTGAGCTGTGACTCATCCGCTGCTCACGATGTCATTGCTTTCACAGATACCAACGTCTAACATAACCGGAGATGACTACACCGTCTGAGCCGAGGTACAATTAATTAGATCAAACTGTGTGCTCACTGGCTGCAGGGGGTCAGTTCACAACGCAGAGGAAGGCTGAGAAGAAAGCAAACTAGATACTGAAAGCTGAGAAAAATGAATTAAAAATTTATCAGCTCTGTATGTACGTGGCACAGCAAGAAAGTGTACGGTCATCTGTACATGCATTGGAAATATTTCTACAACTAGACAATCAGAAACGACTAATTACTTTACTGTGACCACTTTCCAGTCTGTAGAATAACAGTCATTAAATCCATGAAGTAACACAAGTGTGAGAATTGCGTGCTGTGTAAAAACTTTAAATCACTACAAACTATCTCACATCTGATCTTCTTCAAAGCAGCCGTCCTTTGTCTACATTCCAGCTCACAAACTAAGGATTTCTCTCAACTAACTACACATGTTGTCTGCTTCTTCGTCATCATCTGGTCCATCCATTAAAGAAAAAATAAAAGCACAAGCAGAGGGACTAAAATGGTCCAATTTATCAGTCATTATTCATACACACTTCAAATGTAATCATATATCCATTGCACCCCATTAGTTTCCTGTCTTCTTTCAAGTGTCAGTATAATTCAAGTTAAAAGAAATACGTAAATTAAAGGAACATTTTCTCATAAAAAAACAACTGGAAACTTTGGTTCAGGTACATTCTAAATGCTTACATCTTACTAGGTTGAATAACATACTCTTTTTAATGTATTTTGGATCATAATTTGGTTTGAGAGTCCCCAGTAACAGGTTGACATGCATGCAAGGTCAAAAACCCTTCTTTTTTTTTAATATTCGTTTATTTTTACCTTATTTGTTCAATGACTCCCAAACGATTCATACAATGAATCATTTTTCCCGCTCAGGTCAATTTCATTTAAAGCAGTGTTTGTAAGCTTTTAACGCCCCAAAAGCGACACATAGTGGCAAAGAATGAATTTGCATTTTTATTCAGACCAACACTAAAAGGCGGCAAAATGCTAATGTTTCAGTTAGGAATTGTATTAAAAAATGACTCATTTCAATGATTCAGAGTCGACTCTTTCTTTGGGGGCAATAACTTTATATGCAATGCACTTTCAGATTTAAAACTTTGCAGGATGTTTTCATTCAATTAGAGATGCGTTACACACTGCGTAAAAGGTCATTTTCAAAAATCCATAATAGGGCCACTTAAAAAATTTTAACAAGACAGGATTAACCTTACAGTGGTACTCAAAACTGATTACTGTCAGACTTTCAATTTAAAACAATGTATTTACAACATTTTTATTTTATAATTCAATTATGTAACATCATTACATGTAACTAGTTACTCCCCAGCACTGGAAGTAACTATGTCTGTCCATCATATTCTGAAATGTTTTTCCAGATAGAAATACTTAACACTAGATAGACAGACAGACAGACAAACACTGATAGATAGATTTCAGGTTCATTGCAACCTGCGCTCAATTCAAATAGATTTTGACTGATATTAAAGTGCTTATTTTTTGTGGTAGTAATGAACCAATAACTGCCTGTTTGCATTAGTAGTGAAAGTAGTGATGGAATGGAATGAAATGGAGAGATGGATGAATGCAAAATACTGATGATTAGGTTACATTGAGAAACATTTTGAAGAACAACAATTATTCCTAGACCTAGAGGGATTCAGTCCTACTGTGCTATTCAAATGGAGTGTCGGTGATGCATTATTCATCTGCAATTATGCTTCATTTTTTCTAACGGTCTATAGTTATCAGTAGTAATTTGCACTGTATCCGGGCAGCGCACCGCTCGTCATGCACAAGCTGAGGCTCCGCAATATTCAATCACTCTAAAATCACCGTTGCTCTTGTGTTTATATGTTATAAGAGACAGGAGCATAACAAAAATAATATTTGTTCAAACGCAGGGAAGTGATTTGCTACTTGCAACTTGCGCGTTCTTCTCGAAAAATTCATGATTACATAAAAATAATATAAAACAATATGAAATAAAAATACAAAATAAAATTATTAATATATAAAAATAAATAAATACAATAACACTATTTACACAAAAGAAAAGATACTTTAAATGTGCACGCAGTGTTAATAAGTGAGTCGTTATGATTGAACTGAATCATTTACAGTTGATTCATTCAGGAACAAAATGTTGTTGTGTTGCTCAGAGATGCAAAACAGTGCCGTTGCTGTGTTTGGAGTGCTTTTGTTGGCGAAACAGAGCAAAAACGGGCAATATGTGATATGCAATATATGGTGTCTAAAACATAAGTATCTTGATATTAAAAATATGAAATTCTACATATATATACATTTTCTGCCCTCTTATCTTGAATTATAAAGGTTGCAGTATAAATTAGCACATTCACATCCTGTATGCGTGCACTCTGTAGGGTTTTTTATTTTTATTTTTGGTTTGTGCAATATTCTCGATAATGTGCCATGATTTGCGCTAAGCCTGTGCAGATTTGGCTTGCATAAAAGAAATTAATGAGACGATCATAAGAAAAGTAACCCCCTGCGTCTCCCGCCACAGCTGATTGTTATTTTCAAACCTTATGACCAACCACGCAGAACAACTGTTTGGCTGCAAAAATAAGGCACCAAATATCTCAAGCAACACCCAGGTGCTGAATAAATATATATGTATAAGCATTTATAATACTGCTGTGCTGTCATTAAAATCACATTACGTTTAAACGAGACATCTATAAAAGACCTCAGTATACATATACAAACATTGGATGCGACCCATTCATCTAATCCCAAAACCTGAAAAATGCCCCTTTTCCTGCACTTCAAATGTGAAGCAAAAAAGAACATGTCCATTTTTGTGAAATGAATTTAATGAAATGAAAATGGCATTCATCTTGCATCATTAAAGCTGCGGCAGCAGAGGTAATGGTCTGGTTTAGGGCTGTGATCTTGTAGTATTATTGGCCACTCTAAGTGACTTGGAAATACCACGTCTTACATGTGAGTGTGTGGCAGAACCACAAATTGCAGTGATGATAGTCCAGTTCAACCATTTCCTCCCACCGCTGAGCCTTTATCCCTCCAACCACCGCCAATCCATTACACACATACACTTCAGTCTGTACATACACTCAGGGGAGATGTAGTGGTCTAGTCTCTGAAGCTGCATGCGGTCACGTCATTTTCACGTACAAGTATCCTTTGAAAAGTTGTCAGCTTGGCTTTTAGGAAATGTCTCATTAGAATTTAAGGTTTTAACCAACTCATCTTCATAGTGCAATATTATATCTAATAAAACATTATTAACATTTTTAAAGTCCACATTTTGTGTGTGAAACTATTTTTTGAAGTTCTTAAAAAAAGTGTACACTTAATTTAAATTAGATTTTAGTCTTTCTATATAAAAATGCAATATTTAATTAAATGAGTTGAACTTGCCATTTCTTTTCTATATAGTATTCATGCATTATATAGTTACATAGTATTATTTATCTTTCATTATATTTAATGTTCATATTTTCAGATTTTTTTTAATTTTCAATTTAAGTTTCATTAACTTTTTTTATGTGCTTTTGTCATTTGTATTCATTTTAAAAACATTTCTGTTTAGCCATTTATTTTATATCCGTTTTAATCATTTTAGTACCTAAATGTTATATCAACAAGTTGCTAAGACAGCATTATGTTAAATAGAAATATTAGATGAAAGCCTTAAACTGAAAAAAAAATCTGCTAAAAGAAGCGAGCATCTACTTTAGTCCCAGACTGACCCTTACGTAGGCAAATCATCTGAAATAATGTCTGAGCACTAAATAATAATAATAATAGCAAAAGCACATCAAATTACTAAAACTTAAACAAAAATAAACGTGCAGGCTGAAAAATTCAAATACGAATAAATATTGCAATGGCAAATAAATAAAACTAAAATAACACTGCACAAATGGCGCGGGTTTCATACTTCAATACTTAGGGGTTTGGGGTTTGTGCAAATCCTTAATTCCATGCTGATCTTGCCAAGGCAAGCACCAGTATTGCTTAAGCAGCAGAAATTGTACACAAATCAGATGCAAACGCACGGTTACAGCACAAAAACGGCAAGAGCCGCGGTGCCATAACTAAACAATCTTTATCTCAATATCTCATACAGAGTTCTGGGAGATGTTTCTTGCCTTTGTTCTGATGGGGTAATTCAGGAGTGGGCTGCACTACAGGGATTCTGGGACAAAAGCGAGCCTTGATTTTGGTATCCAGACTGGGACTGTTTACCATGCATTCCCCATGAGGAGGCTGGTCTCATCCCCGCTGGCCATTCTCCTCTCAGTAATGCTTACAATCTGGACAGCCAGCACCACGGCCATTTGATTCCTCCAATCGCTTGTGTGGGAGAGTGCCGTTCCCACACTGAACGAACGGTACGTTTATGGGGAAGAGCTACGGAGACATGCTTATATGATAAAGGTCACCTGGGGAAACTTCCTGTTTGAGGTTCGACTGTTTGCGTGATATGGAGTGTTACTATCTTTTCGAACATGTACATATGGAAACTGTTAGGCAAAAATCTAAGGGATAAAAACTGGTAAGAACAAGAAAGGTCCTTGCGAGCTCATTTCCTCATCCAAAAGATTTCATTATCACTTTTTATTACATTTTTTACACTGACGTGTGCAATCAGAGATTTTAGAATCTATGGGAGGATACTCAAACTTTTGTGGATCACATTAAGAAGCCGGCTGGGGGTGGAAATATCTTATTGCGAATAATGAATAATTTTTTTTGAATAATTTGAATATTAATTAGGTGAAATGGTGATGCCTGTTCAAAAACGTGTTTATAAAATTCTAAAGAATGTGTTTTTTTTTTTGGTGGTTTCTGAATTTGACTCATATTCATCTTCAAGCATGATTCTTTTCCCCCTCAGATTTTAATATCTGCCAGGCATAAACAGGAAGTCAGATAAGCACACCTTTCCTCATCTAAATAAACAACCTGAGGTGTTGTTTAATAATTGGATTTAAGAGTCTTTCCAAATAGAAACAATAGCAAACAGGCGCAACTAATGAGAAGAAATCTCTCCATTAAGTTAAACTAGAAAAAACAGAAAAAGATGAAAGGCCTCAAAGTCCCACTTTATATTAAGTGGCCTTATGCATTTAATCATTTGGTACGATACACCTTTTGTATACACACATTTGTACATTATACATATATTATATTAAAAAAAAACTATATATAATTGCATCTGTAACAAATGAATATAAAGTGTGACTAGAGTAAATTTTAGCCTTAAATTAAATAAGTAAACTATTTAATAATGTAAGTTTTGTATGTTTAGATGCTGCAAATACCTCAGTACTGTAAAATGCCTGTAAACAATGTAAGTAAATGTACATTTTACTACACAGAACCACATTTTATATATAATGCATACTTATTGTCATGAGATCACGCTGAACATACACATATAATAATGACTCGTGGGTAATGAGAACTGAAGATGTTCCTGTTAAGAGCACCCAGCACAATCTCTTCTCACGCTCTCTCAGCTTCCCAAAAATACAGCAGGAAGCAGAGGGTCACACTGAAGGGGTCGCGGAAGAGGGTGAGAGGGCAACAGTGTGTATGCTTACTGACGTGTGTGTGTGCGTGTGTTTAGTAGACGTGTATGAGAGAGCGGGCTTTAATTTCTCACTGCGTCTTATTTTTAGTGCTTCCTCTTACAGACTGCGAATCAAAAACAACAACGCACTTCTGCCTTCCACTCGACGAGAGATCAAACTACTTTCATATGACTATAACCAAATTAATATTTTGCATACATTTCAAAATACTAAATAAACACAGAACTATGGCGCCAGTATATATATCAACCCAGCCGGATACAATAAAAAACACACGCTGCTTACATATGTAAAATTAGGATTATTAATAATGAAATACATTACACAAGAGGATACAAGTCTCTCATAATATACACAGCGGTCATATAAGGAAGGAGTCTGAGATGAAACTGATGTTGGTAACTCCATTAAAGCTTGAATTATAGTTTCCTGTTTCATCTAAGGGCCCAAGAATCTACCAAGAAGAACAATATTGTGGTCCTCGCGCAAAATGCTCACAGATTTTTTTTTAAGGTTTCTAGCTTAGTTAGTCCAAATTTCAAACTAACCAAACCTACACCAAATTTAACTACACTAGAAACAGTTTCCCTTTTTTGAACTGTTTCTTTAAGGCTTCTCATAAACATGGTCATACAAGATAAAATACACATTGTGGCCATTGTGGAAAAAATACATATATTTGTTTAGCTCATTAGGCTGTGATTTTTTTAGCATCAAAAGCCTGAGAAAGAAATGACCCGCCTCTATATTTGGACATGTTGTCCCTGACATAGCACAATCATGCTGTGTCTAAAATATATCTACTGATATGGAGACATAAAACACTTGGGGAACCCCAGCTGGAGGAACACAGAATCAAGCATGAGCTGTAAGTTCAGGCGAGAGGTTAAATCCAATGTATCCTTTTAAGGAAAATCTACAGCCCCCCTCTGAAATGACTTTCCACATAGGTTGCATGTTGTAGGGACATTGCAAAGCTCTGACACTAGCAGGAATTCGAGGAATTGTTTGTTTAGAAAAGGTTGGTGGAGCTGGGGAGAAATAAATAAGAAGATATGGCATTAATACCCTGGAGGAAACCTGTATTTGTGTGTGTGTGTGTGTGTGTGTGTGTGGGGACAAGGGGAATGGGAGAGAACATTGCTCTGACTTTATCCCTTGTGATTGTGTGACATTTTTAGTGTTTGCTGGTTCTGTATGCTTTTCACACTAGAATCCGACTAAATGGAAATGAAGTGATCTCCACACCACAAGGGGCAGCAGACCACATTACCTGGGCTGAATTACCTCTTAATTGTAATTCATTTACTTCCTTTTCCTGTCAACTTTCTGTCCGGTGAGGCTAATTTCAAGTTCACACAAATACAGTAGTAATCACAAAAATAATTTGCTGTTGCTAAACAAGTAAACTACCATTCAAAGGTAGTCAAATCACTAAAAATCACACTTGCATATATACACCTGTGTGTGTGTGTATGTATGTATGTATATATATATATATATAAAACAGTATTGCATGTTTTACTTTCCAGCTCTAAATGTTGTTAGGCCTAATCCAAATCAACTTCATCACTTCATCTATGGCATTTATAGGAGAAAAAAAAACTTAAAAAGGCTCCTTCTGCAACTCCCCCAAGTTAATGAGTTGAGTTTTAACATGTTTGAATGTCTGATGAAAACTCTTTTAGAATAGCTTAGCATAGATCATTGAATCCAATTAGACCAGTAGCATATCGTTCAAAAATGATTTTGAAATGTTAAAACTTATTAATTCTGAGAGGGGTTGGAGAATGAGCCTATTTAAAAGAAAAGCGGAGTGAAAAAGCAACAGATATCTTAAAATCTCAATATTAATAATAAACTCTGGTGTTTTGCTCCAAATGCTGTTCAGATTTATGATACGTGAACAAAGAAATATAATTTGACTCAGGAAAGACTGATTTTGCTATGACAGGCCATCACTGCGTTTGGGGCTCGTACGAGTTGATAAAGGCCAAGCTAACCTGGCCGTGACCAGAAAAAAACGCAACTGACTGTCAGTAGATTTAATTTGTGGAGATTAGATGCGATTAACCTCATGCAACTAAAACCCTGAGATATTTTTATTACCTGTCTGTTCTGTGATGATTAATGCATTGTGGCGGTAATAGAAACCGCACAATCCTGTTAAAGATGCACTTCGAGACGGAACAGTAATTTTTAATCCCTGACTCATAGATTTAAGGTCAAACAAAAGTAAAGAAAGTTTTCCAGCCTTGCGATGCAAAATGAGTTACACTCCTCTGTGAAACATATTATATGTCATATTGTAAAACAAGCTATGCATATACATTCATCCTCAAGTAACAAAGTTTTAATTAATGTTGGCGCAAAAACAAGCGAATGTTCAGGGCAATTTACTCTGATTACCCACTTGTTGTGGCTTAAATACCTTCACTTGAGTAATTATGCTGCTGTGAAAGAGGCCATGGAGCAAAATAAGTCTGAGAGAGTGCCTGTGAGAGCTCCCTAATAAATGCATAAATGCAATAAATGCATCCCAAATGTGCCCAGTGATGTGGGTTTAATGGCCCATGATGCAACACACAGCTGCAAAAGCTACAACTGACCTCCGCCTTTTTGATGGTCAACATTTAATTACAAGTCACACCAAAAAAAAGAGTTCTCTCATGGATTATGCAGTGAGGTTTGACAGACTAGAGGAATGGATTATTTATAGGTGCAATGCTGCCTGAATTATTCACATACGCTACAATCTCCTTGAACAGTAAAGATCTGAATGGTGAAATGAAACATTTTTTATCAAACAAATGGGGATGAAATTGCATGGCAACAGAAAAAACAATTACAACATCGAAGTGTAATTTGCACAATAGCATCCTAGAAGTATTGCTGTTTCTAAAGTCATTGCAAAACGATGCATGTTTAGAGTCCAGTAAAGTAGAAAAAAAAAGCAGGACACATTCAACTGCATAATTGAGATATAAACAAACATATTTAAACATATATTTATAAATTGTTAAATCAATTGTGAAATAGCCAGCTAACATTATTTCTATAATTTATTTAATTTTTGGTGATCAATGTTTTATTGTCTTTAGATTAACAAAACAACATTGATGCAAACTAACAGGGAAGGGGGAGCAAAAGGTATATCAATAATTTTACAATCTAAAAGAAAAGGAGGACAAGAAAACTTTACATAGTTTAAAATGTTGGAAGAAAAACATTGCCATGCATCAATGGTACAAGGTTTAGCCATGTTAATTCATAAATATTTCACAAAGACATATATAATATAATGTATTTCACAATGGTAGTAAACATCTGTAAAATCATTGCCCTTCGAACATATTTTTGTGAGACCGTAAGACTGTTAAACTCAGCCATGTTAAAGGTTGCTTTATTTGGACGGAAAGCATCGGGAGATGAGTATCCCAAAGGCCATTAAAACACTTGCAAAGAATTATTATACTCTTAGACAAACAAGCAAGCAAAGCAGCAACAATCCGGGAATGTCAATGAACTTCTCTAGAATAGGCAAGGACAATAAATTCTGGCCTTGGTGGAGGGGGGTGAGGGTGAAACTTACGGAGAATAGAGTTGGGCGATGAAGCACAGGAGCAACACCAGTCAACACATTCTTGAATCCCCATGTGACCCCGCCGGTCCGATGGCCAGGTGAGTAATGAGGTTACTTGTGTGCATACGTGGGAATCAAATTTAAAAACGGCTTATACACAAACAGCGGCCTTAATGAGTTCACTAATGGAGGCAGGGTATGAAGCGGTGTCAGAGGAGCTATTGAATCTTACACAAATACACAAACCATTGGTTTGAGGCAAGGGCTTTCAAAGGATAATAAGAGGCGCATGCTGGGAAGACCAACCGTGTATCTGTCAAGCTGAGGGGACAGAGGTCATCATCTTACCTGGAAAGCTTCTAGCATTCTAGCATTAAACAGGGACAGTGCTATTCTGACCTGAACACAAGGCCAGCAAAATGAACTCTGAGAGTGCAAAACTTCTGAACAGCATTGAATTAAAACATCCAATATAAAATCCACTCTGTGGAGATTCCTTCAACACGATCAACATGAAGAAATATTCATTACTAGTGCACATTCAAGTAATGTAAAGTGTATTTAGTATTAATAGATATCTAAAATATTTTATTTTTTCAACAATAATCTATTGGCCCCATTAATCTTAATAATTAGACACCACCAGTTGCAGTTATAGATAGTAAACATATCCATTCCATAGTTATGAAATTGTTCTTTGTGTGATACATAAATACATTGCATTAGCAATTATAGCTTATTAACATAACCTGTTGGGGTGTCCACTGACGTACATTTATACATTTTTAATTGGTTAATTTTGAATTTTAGTTAAAGTTTTGGTCATTGTAATGCGTCTCATTACTATTTTTTATTCAGATTTTGTTTTCTGTTGTAGTAATTATAGAACATAAAACCCTGCTCTCAAAGTGTATTTGTATGGGAAAAGGATTTAAAATACAGATACAAACTGGCATATCAGATTTATATATTTGTTTGAAAAACTGTGTTTTTGTTTAATAATTCAAATGATAGAAATCTGCTCAATTTAAGCTATGAAACATCTTCTGGTGAAATTCTGTTTCAATATCTGTACAATATCTGGCTACAGACAGTAAAATAAAACCTCGTAAATATGAAGCAAGTCTGAAATTATTTAATCGAAGAGCAAACACCGTGTTTCTAAGATCTCCCTCCAAATAAAATGGTCAATGTAATTCTGAGATCCAATGAAGATGTTAAATTACATCTGTTCCTTGACTTATAAGTGCATTAGAAATAAAAGCTACACAATTAAAAACAGTGAAATGAATATGATCTTCTTGGGAAACCATCTCAAGGCCTCATCTGACTTGCAACGTGATTGATTCTCTTCTTTATGTGGTTTGTTTTGGTGCTTGGTAAGATACTTGAGACCATGCTTTGCTGTTGAGCATGAAATGCTTTGCGGTTTAAAGCCCACTTTGATTTCATAAAAAGACGTTTGCTTGAAGGATCTGGAGGATTTCTAGAACCATGGTGACTAATCTCAGTCTGTGCAATTCTAGTAAACAGATACTGAAGCGTTTTATTTCAGCTAAAGGTGAGTTGTTGATGAATCACATTTACGAATGTTCATTTTTTTCTTTTTTCAGATGCTTTAGATTAAATGGAAACTAACATCTCACCGCCACTCAGAGGATGCATATACTATCATTAATGGTTAGCATTATTTACATTTTTATGTCTTAAAATTGTTACACAAAAAAGAAATATGTCACTTCTATCAAGTGGATTGCTAGTATAGTATATCCATGATTTCAAGGGTGTCATGTTCTCCAGCGAACCCACTGAGAGTGACTTAAAGTAAAATATGGCAGTTCAAAGGGTCTTGTGTAAATCAAATAAATTACAGTGGGCCCTGAGTGCTGGGAGTGCCTGAGATGTCTCTTTGACACTTTTAGTCTCTACGTGTGAGTGCGCTGTGCTGAGAGAGAGAGAGAGAGAGAGAGAGAGAGAGAGAGAGAGAGAGAGAGAGGCAACCAATGCGTGAGGAAGAAAGTGAGAGTGCAAGAGATAAAGCAGCAGTGTAAGAGTGACTGCTGATGAGGGACAGCTTCCCACTTCCCAACAACCCTCTCCAGTGAAGCCCCAATCAGAAGCATTGCTATGATAATCTGCTCCAGATGTTGACCTGTGGAGACCTTGCTGCAGGCATCTCGAGCTGCCGTCATAGACTACCAACACATTCACACTCACCAGAGGTCAGCTAGGAAGGAAATCTGAAGTTCTGTGATTTAGAGCAGCAAGCAGTCAGTGGACAGTGAAGCTTTATTAACTTTCCTGTTATAAAAGAAGCATATCTGTCCAAAAGGTTGAAGTAGCTCTGTATGTAAAAAGGAAGCAGATCAGAGAACTGACAAAGATTTTCATTTTAAACGTAAGATGAAAAATTCTGTACCCCTAACAAATAGAATATAAAATATCCCCCATGTTTCATGGACCCCCTTTCATAGACTGTGATGGTGCATTTCCATACATCTAGCAAATTCACCAGCATGCTTTATTTTATATTATTCTTAAATTATAATCATTTATAGTACTATGCATAGTGTATTTGCTTTAAATAAAAACCAGTTATGAATGCTGTGCGAGTGTTTTTACGACTTGCTCTTCTAACATAAAAAAAAAGATTTATGTAAGAATTTTTCTGACAAGCCTGGAAATGTGAAAAGCCAAACTGGCCAGTTGTTGCCATTTGTTACTTGTAGTTGTCTCTGTACATTAAAGGAGTCATATCATATACTTTTATGCTGTTATCCTTGTTTTCCCCTTACGATAGTAGTAAAGTGTTCTGCAGTTAGTTATAAAATGAATGTTACAGTATCTTTTGATTGTACATCAAGTTACAAAAGGTCAAGGGAAATTTTAATTTGCATCATATGTCCCTTTTAAAATGAGATTTCCTCTGAAACATGCATATCAGCTTAACTTCGATGCTTGATGACACCAACTTCCTATCATTGCCTATATCTAGCCTAAAGATCTTTTTATTACACCCCTAGCACAAATGGGACAGACACCATATTAAACGTGCACAAACACACTTAAAACACACACACAAACATCATTACTGAAACCAAACATAATACCCAGACACACAGTCTAAAGCAGGCCTATTGCACATTAACTGATGTCATCTTTTCTTGATATTAACCTAAAGCATTGGTTTATGGGTTAGATATGGGTTATGAAAGGTTTTTACCTTATTGTTCAACGACTCACAAACGATTTAGTGCTTGTGTTTTGGTTTTTTTAATGCTCCAAAAAGCGGCAACTATTGGCAAAAAAAAAAAAATTCATTCGCATTTTCATTCAGACCAACAAGTTTTGGGGAGGGGGCGGAGATATGCTAATGTTTCATATTGACATCAGCATGAAACGGCTTGGGACTCAAATTGTTCAAATGATTCAGAGCCGGCTCTTTCTCTTGAGAGGCAAATAACTTTGCATGCGGCGCACTTTCAGATTTAAAACATTGCAGGTTTTTTTTATTCCCTTAGAGCTGCGTTCCACACTGCATGAAAGGTCATTTTCCCAAATCCAGATAAGGGCACTTTCAAACTTTTATTTGTGAAGAACAACTTTAACAGCAGAGGAAAAAAACAGCAGACCACCATATAAATATTACTTACGTTATTTATGAAATATTTCTTTAATATTATTAATGAATAAGACAGCTAATTTAAGCTGATGAACGTAAATTAGTTTATTCAACTGGGAGGTTGAACTAAACGCTTAAACATAAAGAGCGATGACAGAAATACTTGAACATCACAGAAAACTCAATATATTCACAATCCACTGATGTTAATAAATTAATCTGATGTCATTCATGATTATTTAGGAAATCAATTCACCGGCCAATCTGTATCCTAAGTCAACTTTGTTTTTCTGAAACAATATCATATGAGAATTCAGAGAAGTAATTAATTAATGTAAAACATTTTTCAGCAGAAGCACAGGCTGTTCCCTCTCCGTCTCAAGAATTAATTCATACCATGTCTTGAGGGCATACGCAGCACAAAAGAAAAAAACAAAAAAAACAAAACGATATTTTAGATCTGACTTGTTACAATCACTATGATTTATTAGTGACAGCATTATTATCCAATATCGCCTCGCCCACTATTGTGTGTGCTCTCGAACAAGATCTAAATCTTAAAGATGTGACGTACATGTTTATAATAACAATGGAAATTTTGTGTGAGATATGATTCGTTGTCGTATGTTATTGTGTCGTTATTGAGGACAGATGCTGCCTTGATCTTTAGGATATTGCATTTAATATATCAGACTCACACAATAGCCTTTCTCAGGGCAATTTAAAATGCCAGCCAACACTTGTTTCCAGATTTCTATACTAGGCACAGCAGTCATTATGACTTGAGGGGACAAGACACCCCACCCTCCACCCCTCTGTCTGGCAGATAATCTATTTGGGGGGTTGTTTTGGTTGGCCTCGTTGCAAAGCACAAGAAATTGCAGCCAGCTGTGTAAACTGACAATTTTAAGACCCAGCGGAAGACTGAAGGCAGCGTACTGAAAGAACAAAAGTGTTTATTTATGGGGTTTTTTAGATTGCAAAAGAAAAGGCGCTTTTAGATTCGCCGATAAATCACTTCTTTGCCTGTTTTTTTTTTGCTTTATTTCACTGTATGCTGAAATGCTGATCTGCAAATTACGACAGCTGTAGCTAATGTCTAAACACTTTGTTTTTACCAGATTTCTAAAGACAAGATTATTCCCATTCATCTCAGAAGCAGCTGCCATATGTAACGCTGGAAGTATTCAACCTGGAGACTGCCATCTTTGATTCATTGCATGAAAAATTCATCACTCCATTCCTTACAGAAAAATTACAGTAAAGGCAGATTATTGCAGATATTTGTATTACAAATAAATGCTTCTTTTTTTTTTTTTTACTTAAGAATCATAACCGAATGATCATGTGACTGAAGTTCTTGCTGCTGAAAATCCCTCATTTTTCAAATGCATTAAAACGTAAAACGGTTATAAATTGTAATAATATTGCTATTTTTACTGTATTTTAGCAAAAATATTCAGCCTAGGTGAGATAAAAAGGTTGGTAATCCGATGCCAGAACTAACCATGAATATGCATTTTTTATCTACATTAATGCTAATTTATACATAATGTACATTAAAAAAATAATGTTACTGTATAAAAGAATACAGAATCTTACTGTAAAGTATTTTAAATGTTTTTTTCAGTGCACTAAATGGCTACTTCCGAATTACTGTCAATGGGGAGATTTTTGCCCACATGGTGTAGTTACCCCACCAGGTCATAACTTCTCAATAATCTTTACCACTGATAATAACAATTCTGACACGATTTTGTATACAGCAAATCAGAAGTACTCATACAAATGAAAGAAACAACATGGGCTCAATCCAAAAACATGCCTGCAAATTCCAGCTGAAGTGAACACTAGTGTCAGTAAAACACTAATATTTAATAAAAAACATGATTTGTAAAAAAATCTGGTATAGTAAACTTGCTTGTTAACTCACCTGGTAAACACTGCACTTGACCTGGGAGTATCAATACTTAATTAAAGAGCTCAAAGACTTGCTAAAACAAGCTTTTTTAGTGCTACATACAACAATCAGTTAATACATTCATATTCTTTAAGGAAAAATGAACATGCTTTTAATGTCACTCACTGGACACAAAGTGTGTCACTTAAAGTGCAAGAAGCAGCAGGTTTTGCAGCAATTTTCCAATGAATCTGGGTTAAAAAAAAGAAAGCGCAAGGAGGTGAGTCAGACAATGAAAATACCGGACACGCATTTCTTACAGTCTGAAAAAATCATTGCAGTCATCCTTACGGGAAAGGACGACATGAGTTATGAGGTACAAAAATTGACGGATTTTTATAAACAAAGATAATGACAGAAACAGAGAGAAAGACAAAGAACTTTATGCTTTATCATTCATTACAAATGGCACAGAGACATATCTTAACAGAGTGTAATATATATATATATATATATATATAAATGGGCAATAAATAAAGAAAAGGAGAGATGGGAGAAAGTGTTTGTTCCTGCTGCTGTGTGTATGTCTGTACATTTCATAAGTTGTCTGAATGCTGAATTTGGCACAAGTTCCTGACCCAGTTTCCACAGACTAATTATTTTAAAGTACACAGACAAACAAAAGAACAGCACAATCTATGAGCACTTCCAAAACCAGTGGCATGGTACACTAATATTTCAATTTGCACTTTACACTATAGTATTCATGTTATATTATAACTTTCATATTTATTCATTTTTTGTTAAAAACAAAATAAAACATGCATGCAAAAAGCAGTCAGTGTTCCTGTAGACAAGGTGTCAATTCTTATTGAATGCATGATCTGATAAAATGTTTAAATTGCCCCTTTTATGGGTAATGAAAGATTCATGTTTTGGTTTTAATAATCCTCAACAACAGGTTGACATGCATGCAAGGTCAATAAAATCTTTTATTGTCTTAAATAAATATGCATTTATTTGCAATTTACTTGCTCAATGACTCGCAAACGATTTTCCAATGCCCTTCTTTGACTGAGTGGCCTTTTTCTTTATTTCATCACGCCTATAGTGCTTGATAAAGCAGTGTTTTTGATCACAGTGCTGCTTCGTGCACAGCATTTTCACAGAAACAACTATTTTTACCTCTTCAAAAAGTGACATCTAATTTGGGGGTGCAATATGGCAATATTTTGTTTTGATGTCAACATGAAACGGCTTGCGATTCCTTTTAACGACTTGTTTCACTGATTGAGAGTTAAAGCTTTTTTTCTTTAAATGTAAAACTTTGCAGGATGTTTTCATTCACTTAGAGCTGTGTTGTATGAAACGAAATTTAAAAAAAATCCATAATAGGGGCACTTTAACTTCAATTCACTGGAAATAAAAGCACGTGTCAAATCCATAAAATGTATAAAAAATTGCTTTGGTAAATTAGAATGTATAGTTAAACAAATTTAAAGTGTGACCTTTATTTATTTATTTATTTGTTTTTGCAATAATTCTTTCTTAGGAATTACTGCTGTACTGTTTCTGAAAACAATGATACCTTGAACACTGAATTATGAAGCAGAAGCCAAAGTGGAGTCTAAAAATACATTTTCATCATGAGCATTGTTATTATGTAGGACACTGCTACAGCTTCTGACTAAATCTGTATATCAGAAAAAGCTTTCTTTTCCTATAGGAACAAAAAGTCCTTTTAGAGAGGTGACAACCAGAAAGGCGTAAGTGACGTTTTACCAACTTTACAGGAAAGCCAAAAGAAAAAATCTATCATTTTCATCTGACTTTGTGTGCTGATTTATATTTTTTTACATAAAACAAATTTGTACACTCATGGATGACAGTACTTTCGTTTGAGATATATATATATATATATCCCCCCATCCATTCATTTCTCCAAAAATGTCACTTCTGATTCTCTTGGTTTTGTTGTATCAGGATACAGTGATGTACAGGAAGTGATCACTTTCATGAGCAGGTGTTTATTTTGCAACTTCATAACTCGCAATTGCAAGTTTATTTGTCACAGTTCTGAGAGTTTGTATCACGCAATTCTCAGTAAAAAATGCAATTTTTATTTATTTATTTTTTAATACAGAGGCGGAAAAAGACTTCTATACCTCTGACATCCACCAGAAGCCAGTTCAAAAAAATTGTCTCTATTGTAGGAGTAAATATTACACTGAGAAATTCTGTTTTTTGGTTTTCTAGGCATAACCTAGACCATTTTCTAGCTAACTGGTTTCCTAGATAGCACTGCACAAGTCATTAATAAAAAGTCTCCTTGTGACTGCATATAAGTGTCAGACAGATCCAGCTTCATTTGCATCCACTTTTCGCACCTGATTGCTGATTGGACGATGAGAGGCCGGCTGTAATGCGCAATCCAGCCTCAGGAGTAATTGAACGCAAATGCATCTACGACTATTTATCCAGTTGGACTGGTTCATTGTAAAACGTTACACGTCAAGTTTCCTCAGCTCTAATCACACTGGTTTTCACACACCACGCTCGCACATACACACAGTGTGTGAAGACTGCAAGACGCACAATCAGGCCGGCCGCGAGTGGGCATGGCAATTATGTTGATAACAATTACTCTGTGTGTCTGGGGTACTTTATGCCCTGAACGTGCACAAGTGGTTGGTTTGTGGGGGCATGTCAGAGCACAGACTGACACAGTGTTTGCCGATCGACTACAACAAGCTCAAACCACTTGCATTCATGCCAGAGTCCTTTGACAAATTTAAAACGAGATGAGTTGTGATTATGGTCACCGCTTTCTTGGATTTATCATGATTTACCCTTAAACAAAACGTTCATTATTTGAGACATGCAAACAGATCTAGATGACTTGAAAGGAGAAGAGGCATTTGCAAAGAAATTATTTTTTAATGTTTTTTTAAAACATCCTTGAGAAATCATTTGAATATCCTGGTTTGGTGTTCTTATTATCATTAATGCTGATGCATATCATCAAATGCATTCTTGCTAAATAAAAATGTAAGTACAACATTACACGCACATTTATATTTTATTATTTTATATAAATGCTAGTGCTGTAAAACGATTAATCGTGATTGTTTTGAATATTTATTATGCATATATAAATACACACGTGCATTTGTATATTTAAGAAAAATGTTATGTTTATATACTAAATAAAGTATATTTACATTTAATTCATATGTAAATACATTTACAAAATATATGTTGTATATGTAACTATTTATATATACACATAATAAACATACACAGTACACATACTATTATGCTAAGAAAACATTTTTGGTTTTTTGATTAATTAAAAATAAAGATTAAGATTAAAAAAAGATTCTATTAAATGTATGCAAAGCAGGGACATAGGAACAACCTAAAAACTAGAACACACCTTATAATTCTCATTAGCTTGGCTTATGAATAATAATTAGGCGATTATGCTTTAAAAGGTAAGTGTTCTCTAGTGATAATAGATTCCCTCTTACTAGATGTACATTGATGCAGCCCATGATGAAGTGACAAATGGACAGTGTAATGAAGATACAAAATATAATTTGATTTTAGAGAGAAATATTAATCTGAGCAACATTTCTTAGTGACTAGATGACCATTACTTGACAGATTAAGATCTCCCGAAACGCACTGCAAAACGCATATGGACTGAACTACCAATTAATCAGATATTTAAAATTGAATTTCTCCATGCGTTTGGGCTGTTTCACGTTCTTTCTACGAGTTCCCAGAGCAAGAGGTATTGCGTTACCGTCTCTCAAGGAGGATTTTGTCAGCATTACTTCTGCGTTTGTGTGCTCAGCGTCTCTGGAGGACGATGGAATTAGACCTTCCACATTCGGTCTTCCCCGTTTACCCTTCACCCGAGACAGCAATAACGACAGGAAACGCGAAAAGTGGTTCCGAGTGACATGAGAAGGAACAAGGTCGAAATTCTGCACTGCACGGGCAGCGCAACTCTGCTTCAAATTGAATTAGAGAAAAGGTCCAGGTTGATTCAAAAGTCAAAAGCAAAACATGTTGCTTATGCAATCTGTTTTGAATATGCTCGTGCTACTCACTTTTGGAATGCAAACCCTTCGCTTATTAGCTTATTTCCAGAGCAGTTTCTTTGCATCTTTTATTCTATTTTTTATTTGAGTGATATATTGCTATACATTTAGGGTATGAAAAGCGCAGAAGATATGATGGCTTCGAGGAGACAGTTCAATATGTGTGACGCGAGCATACAGGCCGACTTGAAAAGCCGCAGTCTCAATTCACTGGTGCCCTTTAAAAAGCGCTTTCATCACCTTTTTTTTTTTTTTTTTTTTTTTTTACTGAAGGCTGACGTTTTCAGCTGAAGACATTCTACATAAAAATGTACTACAGTAAAGCTAGCTGTCAGTTTTATCATGACAGAGTCATGTGAACACGCAATGCCTTCTGTCCTTAGTAACATCAGCTTATTCTCAGACACAGAGAGAAAAAGCACGGGAAGTCACAACCATAACCTCATCTCACCACAACTGAACAATACACAAGGGTCAGGGATTTCGTTTGTGCTTATGCACTTCTTGTAAGTTAGGCCCAGTCTGATCCTGCAGACTCCAATGCATTTTCTGTGCTGATTTAACAAAAAAAAAAGTGTGTGTTTTTTTTTTTTTTTTTAACATTCATATTCACTTTGCACAATGCCATCTAAATGCTAAATTAAACCCTATATTAGTCTATACTATCTAAATGGATGTTCAAATTTCTATTTAATATTCAAATAATATTATAGATCAACAACAAACAGCCGATGTTGACAAGAAATACCATACCATACACTTCGTTCAAAAGTGAGTCCACTTTGAAAAGGTAGGAATTTAGGTTTAAATTAGATTATGAAAAAAATTTAAATTTGTATTAATTAACAACAAATACTTAAAGGGTTAAGGTTGGTTCATGGTTAGATGTTTGTAATTAAGCATACTTTAAAGAAATAGAAAATGATAACTTTTCAAAAGTTACTAATATGTACCCTTTAAAGGTAAATATTGTACAAAGATGTAAAGGACGTAAAGAAAGATGTTTTGTACCTTTTTTTCTGACAAATGCTAAGTAAACTTGAAATTGACGTTAGTTAACAACATTATTAGCAATAACATGAATTTACAAATAAAAACAGTATTTAATATTTGTTAAATTTAAACATTTAACTTTTTTTTTAATTAAAGTGATGTCTGGAAATATAATTTAATGCATCCCATTGTTAAATAAAATGAACATTAAAAGTACTTCATGTTACCCAGGGCATTAACTATAAGACACTAACACATGAAACCTTATTGCATTTTACGCTCATATCAGTTCGTGTAAATGTTTCAATGAATTCTTTCACTCTCGTTGCCAACGATGAAAAATATTAATGCAAAACTGAAGCGGTTTCACAAGTGGACTCGACACTACTGACATTTTTAGCTGAAGGCGTAATTAAATAAGTCAATATATATAACAAACAAACAAACATACGGGGGTCAGGAGGTGTAGCAGTTTGTAAATAATGCATAATCCAGTTCAGCATGGAGCATGATTTATACCTCAATGACTCAACTGATAGAAATGTGAAAATTATTTATGAAATGACATGACTTCATGAGAGCTAGCATGTGGCAAAGACATAACAGAGCTATGGCATATGCAGTGCTGCTGTCATTATTTTTCTCTGTGGGAAATAACGCTGCCTGGAGATAATGTCTCATATGCCACTATAACTGCAAAGCATGAAACATCAATGGCAGGAAACTCTTCCATCATTGTGTCCCTCATTGCACTGTCATCAGACAGGCGGCAAATACAGTGAAATGCGGTGCTTCGGTTCCTGGAGATAAACTGTTTTCACAGACTGTGAATCTATTAAGACCTTCAGAAATGTGCACTCAGCAAGAGCACCTTCATTACCAACAGTGATGTCTCTTCCGCCCCTTCAATATCAAGACCATCTGTTTTCATACGAGACCAGAGAAAGCACAAGAGGTATATTGCTTTTTCTTTTAAAATAAATAACTAAAAACAATTGTGAATCGACAACACCGCACAATAGGAGGCAATATTTCAAACCTAATGGCAAAGTTGAAAATAAAAACACACTTGAAATTATCTGAATGGCATGGCATTAGGTACGAAATATTAAAAGTGGCTTCTGCAAACAAATCATAGATTACATTTTCGCAGAGTTAACAAGTACCTTTAAAGCTCACCTAAAAATTATAATTTGCTGAAGATGTACTCACCCTCAGGCCAACCGAGATACAGATGAATGTGTTTCTTTAGAATAGACATCTAAAATGCATCATTGCATAACTTGACCCCCACTGCAGTGCCTTGTGGATTATTGTGATGTTTTTATCAGCTGTTTGGACTCTAACTATTGAGCAAGTGATGTAAAACTACATTTCTCCAAATCTGTTTTGATGAACAAATTCACATTTTAGATGACCTGACAGCGAGTACACTTTCAGCATATTTTTATTGTTGGGTGAACCGTTTCTGTAACCAATATGATTTTATGACAGAGAATCTATAAAATGTTCAGAATCCAAAAACAAGTTCTGTGCTTCTGCTTGGTTTAAAAAAAATCTGTAAAAAAGCAAGCAGACAGACAGAGATAGCTTAATATCACTAATTTAACTTTTTTAATCAAAGTGTTCTTCTGCAAAAGTGCATAAAACACACAAAAAACCAGACACACCTGTGAATTTAGCTATTGGTAATGTCCTTCACAGCTGAGCGGATCCTCTCTGAAGTCAGACCTTCACCCTAGAGACACGTTTGCAGAAAGGTCAAAGCAGGACAACGCTTCAGCCTTCACTGCCTCCTTCTATAATCATTTCACGAACCGTTCAATCAATAAGGTTCTTGCTTGCAAAGAGTTTAGAGAACATTACCAAAAATGTACAAAGTGCAGACAAACTCCAAAGTGCAGAAACTCAATATTAAGTAAAAGTGAAGGCAAATGTCTTTCGAGCCGTTACTGCAGTAGAACATAATTATTGAGTTTCAATGTCAGTTTGCATGAAACCTTGCATTTAGCCTCTGCTTCCCTTGG
>NC_056705.1:12284236-12296736 GCF_018831695.1 Puntigrus tetrazona | reverse complement strand
ACGATTGTATTTGGTGTGCTTTTTTCCCCCCTTTTAAATCGATCATCATTCGAACATCCATGTGTCACCAGTGTAGCAGCATGCAGATCAGTGGTATGAGTTTTCACGAACACTCCATGGTGAAAGAACCCGCATAAAAATTCATGAAGCCAGTACTATGTGGTTTTAATATATAAAAAAGGTTTATAAAAAGCTTAGCATTTAGATTTAGAACGTAAAACATTATCGAGAACTAATTCTGTAATTCTCTAATATAGGTAGTCTCAATGCTGTTAGAGGTGGTTTATGACTACAAGACAGTAGTCATAAAAAAAAGTTGTTGGAATAGCCACCGTTATTAAAGCAGAAGTCTAGAATTTAACTCAATGTCCTCCAGTGCTACCGTACTAAATTCACAAGAATTCCTATGCTGATGTAAAAAAAAAAAAAAGAAATGTCTTTAGCTCTGCATTAAATATGAACAAAATACCATTGGTTAAAATCTATTAATGAATATCAACTATACAATACAAACAGTAATTGGTATTTTCTCTTTTTTTCTAATTAGCAAATGGCCAAGGCTGATCAATGCTTTAAAAAGACCTCATATTTGAAATGTGCATGAGGTCGCAATTCTATTTAGATCTACACGTAAAGCTGTGTGTTCAGGGCAGGGCGATTCAACTTCTAATACATACTCACTACATTTTGTTAGTCTAATAGGTCTACGTCTATTGCTCCAAAAGAGTACCTAAAGACATTTATTTAAATTTAAGCCTACTAATTCAAGTGACATGATTTTTAGACAACGTAATCAAGAGTAAAACAAAATGAGCCTGTAAAAATGAATGTCGTCTTCAAGTAAGGGCACCAGACCAAACAAGGTATGATGGATCCTAACATCACAACAAAAAAATAGGGAATTTAGCATTTTAACAATGCACATTTCAGCATACATATCCTCCTAGGAAACCCGTAATAGTGTCTGATCTTTACCCCCCAGCACCAATCGCATGATAAACACACTGAAATATTGTCATATAAACATGCAGACGCATATAATTAACTTGTCTTCATCAACCGTAGGCCTGTAGCTGAAGTCACTTGATAATGAATGGTGGGAAGAATGGCCAGTGCAACCTGAGGATGTTTTGCATCCACTGAGTTCTTCCACGCACCGCCTCACAGAGGCTGTGAATTTTCATACCTGTTCTCCAGCAGGTCCCTCACTCTCCTGGTTTAATCGGCAGCTAAACAGCCTCTCCTTTTCAAATGGCCGGAGAGAAGGAATGGATGAAATTTGGGTTGGAGGTATGGATGGATCAGGAGCAGATGGATCCGGGTGTGGAGGTCAGGGTGCAGACGGGTGTGGGAAAGCCGTAGAATAGTGGATCAGTCATGGAGAATATTAGGAGGAAGAAAAGAATGACCCCCAGCACATAAAAGGAGAGGATCGTGAGGCGGTGCGGGTGGTCCAAGGCCGTGCTGAGAGCTGGAAAACCCATGTAGTTGCAGAAGGAGTGGCACAGTACAGGACCTACCAAATGACCTAGAGACACATGCATAGAAAGAGATAGTTGCAGCTTTTCTTTGTATGGTAATGTGTATGTTGTTTTCTAGAAATCTAGTATATTTCAAAGCACAATGAACACTGCCTCTGAAGACAATTTAAGAAAAAGACAACTTATGTTGAATTGGGACATTATTTCCACCTTAATTCTGTGGCCAATTATCTTTACTGTCATTAAATTAGTAATTATTACTAAACGTAACGCTTTTAAGATTAAATTTGAATCATTACATTTTAATTAATCTTCAAACCTCAAGCTTTTCAAACTACTTCAACTCCAAACTTTATCTAGTTTATCTAGCCTAATTTTATCTGGACACAATGACGCAGAAAAGCAAAAGCACAAATACTGTACAATACAAAAAACACAATATAATTATCATTTTTTGTGCTTCGCTGTCTTTTTTTTTTTTTACTGGAAATATGAACTGGGAAGTCAATATGCTCAGCTGTCATGAAAATAGTCAAAACAAAATGTATATTAATATTTTCAAAGCTAAACTTTTTATATTTTATAAATTTATGGTCCTCTTGTGAAGTGGTTCATGCATCAGTGGTACTAAAGATAATAGGTACACCTGTCCTGATGAATATAAAAGCCGTATAAGCTCCAAATACTGCAGTGTAGGAGAACTGGAACACTGAAAAATACACAAACAAACAAAGACGTGAGTAATTATGTCTCACAGGCAGCACTCCTCGCACTAAAGATGACAGTAAACTAATGACTCGATTACCTGCAGAGAGGAAAATCCCTGAGACAGTGCCCTGTCTGAACCGCAGGAGCTCAATTACATGGTGAAAATGAGCTGCAGTCACATGCAAACAGAGAGAGAGAAAGAAAGAGAGAAAAAGAGAGAGAGCAAGAGAGAGAGAGAAAAAGAGAGAGAGAAAGAGGCAGAGAAAGAAGAAAAGGTTACAATAACAATAATGGTTTACAAAGCAATGCAAATAAATTATAAACAGTCTTTTTTTTCTTGAGTGGTCAGTCATTCAGACACATTAATTTAGAGATGATATTTTCTGTCAAATAAGACTTGAGTAGGTTGACGTCGCCATTTTCAGAGAACTGCGTGAAATGCTCGGCTTACCAATTACCGGATATCGAAGTAGTGCCAAGTATCAACAATAATTTCCCTGGAGAGGATTACAACAGTTCTATTTCATATGTTTTTTAGTGTCTGCTATCATATCAGTAACCTTTATTACATCAGTTGCCATGAAATTAAAGTTTAATCTATCTAGTAAGCGCATGTTATAGATCTTATTGTGAATGATTCATCCATGCATGCATGAAATGTTTCATCAAAATGTCATAACTAGAATTAGCTTGGAAGACAGCAGACTGCATTATCTACAAAAGTAGCCTAACACAATGGCTCTTATTAACTAACAAGTTTGTGAATGAAGTCGGCATAAAAACAACATATGCAGCTTTAGACAGTGTTATAGATTTGCTGAAAGTGCTGAAATGCAAAAGTTTTATAGAAAACTCATATATATCGACATAATGGGTGGGGTCAAATTACTTAATTCATTAACATTAAGTCAAGGTACAAACAAATCGTTGCGTGTATGTGCTGTAAATTAGAAAAAAATTGAATGCAAGTGTCCTTAAATACAAATAATACACAGAATTAAAAAATATATTCAAGATGTGCACAACCTTGGAAACATCAGCCAATAAGATGTATCTCAAGAATGCAAATATTCAACTTCGATTTCTAATTGACTTCAAGTAATTAGTGTAAAAAAAAAAAAAAAAAAGCAGGGTGGAGTAAAAACAAACAATTGATGTATTAACCCCAACTCAAAGGGTACGTTACCACTCACCAACACCAAAGAAGAGTGGGCATGTGAAGATGGCGGTGGAGGGGCCTGCGCAGGGGACTAGCATAGGAAGCATGCATGCCCGAAAAACCAACTCCTCTGTCAGTGGTGCAACAACCTGGTTCCTCAGCCAGCGCATGTCACTCAGACACAGAGACCAGAAGCAAGGGTCTGCAAAGACGAAATGTAAATGTGATTGGTCTGACAGAATCGCCTCCCAAATGATTTGGCTAACACTTATTGTCGTCCCTATAATAATTTAGCATAATGACAGCTCACTGACAGATTATTTAACTACCAAAATAGCTTTATAATTAGAGAGATTCACTAGAGTAATCACTAGAAGTGGACAAGGCCGCTTACCGACTACAACTTTCATCCCATCAATGAAACCCCAGGGGCAATCCATGGCTAGCTGGATCAGGGGACCCAGAAATAGCACCTGACGGAAAACAGAGCAATAAAACAATCAAATAAAACACACAAAACTGTGTCAGATCGGGCGTCTAACAGAAAGGATCTCCTACTTCTCAGAATATTACATTTCAATAATGCGTTGCTTTAGGATGAAGATAAAGACTTGCTTTTCATTATCTAAAAAAATACACCAAGTGCAGATGTTGTCTTTTACTAACCATGGTCAATAGCAGTGGAAGAATGATAGCAGGAATAAGACCCTCCAACCGGATCCCCATAAGGGCTAGTAATGAGGGACCAGGCTACAGGAGAAATCGAACAAATTTGAGTAAGTCTGGGATCTTCCCGTCAAATACATTGGCAAAAACTAACCACAAAATGCTGTAAACTCACCTGGATGCCTGTGAAATCTTTCCATGCCCACACAAACACTGGAGAAAGAGCGGAGACGATCAGTACACTGGTGAAGCGCCTCTTTATCACTGCAGGATGATCCCTGTTAGTGCAAAAAACAATGTTTTTTTTTTTTTTGATGCAATTTACAGTAACATGTTTGCATTTGGCAACTTGTTTCATAAAACAGGTTTACCAAATAAGCCAAGTTTATTTCAGTTGGTTTGACGTATTGCCGGTTGATTTAGTTTGAAATAGGCCTGGCTTATTTAGCAAAGTTGTTTTATGAAACAGGCCCCAGTTTGTTACATAAGACAAGACAAAAATATAAATATTGGGGCAGGGTTAATCAGACAGGCTGACTCTAGAGCTGCTACAACTAACTATGAATAATTAATGCATATTATACTAAAATAATAATGCAAATTAAATCCATAATCTTTTATCCCTTTTAGTTTAGATCATTTATTTTTATATATCTTTTTTAAAAGATTTAATTATTAGGTTTTCCATCAACTTACTAATATTTCCTGCACTTGTTGAGGCCAAAGAATGGAAAATAAATCTGTGCTGAAAAATAGATCCAAACATACCATTCGATCTATATTTTAACGGTCGATATGAACAGCATTTTAAATCATTTAACGTTAATTCAAAGACTTTTTAATCAACGCTGGACGTTCGCCTCAAGCTGAATTTAAAACATTGGATTCAAACGATATTTAATTTTTTTTTAAACCAATACATTTGCCTCAGCATTCGTTATATTTAAACGTTCTATTCATACGTTATATTTAAACAATACACTGTACGCGTCGAATCTGTCGTTACGACGCTGTCTACGAAGAGAGCTCGCTAGTTTATGTGACACCGCCAAAGACTACGTAAAATACCTTGGTAAATCGCTTTTCCAAACGTATAAACTTCCGACATAGGAGCACGCGAGCAGCAGGCAGGAGAGAATTGACACCCAGCAAAGTCCATCAGGAACAGACGCCACATTAGCATGGAGTTGACCTGAATGAAAACTTGCCGTCAAACCATCGTCGTCGTTCATGGCGAGGCCGACAGGGGCTAAAACCCACTAAACGCGCTAAAAAACTGCAGGCGCGGGCGACACATTAAGCACGACGCTGGTGATCTGAATTTGTGTCCTAGATAAATGTGTATGTCCACAATGGAGGTACTCTGGAGAGGCTGAGAGGATACTGTTTTGGCGCCACAGAATGACGCCATCAATGTGAGACGGTCCTGATACCGGCCCATATTTCCATTCACAATTCGTGACAGCTGATGATGAGGCGCTGTGTGTTGAAAGGGGAGAAGAAAAATGACGGTCAATTTATAAAACGCATAATGGCCCATTGAGACGCTCTAACAATTACAGTAACTTATGTATGCATAAGTTCTCCCTACTGTGCAATAAATTGTATTTATAGCCTATTTATTATATCCAAAGTGCTTTTTTCAGTTGACTGCTTTGTCTTTGGATCTATCTATCTATCTATCTATCTATATATATATATATATATATATATATATATATATATATATATATATATATATATATATATATATATATATATCTGTCGAAAATCAGTGTAGAGTTGCCTTCTGCTGAATTACTCATAAAAAACAATTATATAGCAAAAATAATTGATGAAAAACCGCAAAACTAACACAGGAATTTTATCCCACTGTAGACTGTAAATTTATGATGATGATGAAAGGAATTTTCGAATTGAAGGACATAATTCTAGTTGAACTAGGTGTTCGAAACCAGCTAACCAAACAACAGCCACAGAATATTATATTTGTGTAAAGACAGGGCTCGAATTGAGGGAGGATGACAGAAAAATGACAAAAAGCATCCTTCCTATCCCGTTTGGATGATTACATTTGCGTGTTACGTAAAGTTGATCACGCACATGAAGTGTTAAAATTGTTAAAAAGCAAAAACAAAAAAACAAACAAACAGAAGGTATGGTTTTATCTTGATTAGAATTTAAATACATTCTCCCTGATATATTGGGCTGTTTTAATTTAAACAGAGTCCAAAAGCATGCAGTAAGAATGCCTTTTTAATTCCGGCAATGAAATAAAAATATCTATTTTTGGGTTTGTACTGAATATCAGCACATGTGTGCTTGAACACGGTGTTCCGTTCCTTGAATGGATCTGTTTTGGAAAGAATCGAGTGATCCAGTGATTCAACCGTCTATCTGCGTCCCAGTGTGTATAGCCTACTACACTAAATAGTATTGAAAGCTACTACTATCACACAGAATTTAAGATGGCTAGTATGCACACTGGGACGCAGGCACTTCTTTCAGTTTTGAACTAATTGTTTGATTTGAACTCAATTGATAATTTATTAAAACAGGGACTTGCTGCCATCTACTGGCAGTTCTGTCGCTATTTATCTATCCACGACAGACCCAAATACATTCAGCAAATATTTTATTGCCCATAATTCCTTAATTTCAGGCAAAACAACAACAACAAACAAAAAAAAATTAGTCACAGCACCCATGTCCCCCCTTCCCCAACCACATAAAGACTCTTTGTTAACAAGTGGCATTTGTTATTTTTTGAAAATATGATTAATTTCCATAATCGATAGAGCTTTATACAACCGGCGGAGCAGGTTAACCAGCACGCGCACCATCACGCAGACGGCCGTCTTAACGGAGAGGTGTCGGTGAAAGTGACACAGCGCAATCATCGCATGTATTAGCCTGCAGGTGCGAAGGACCGACTTCCACAGGTGTATTCCTAAATGCGGAGATTGCGGAGGTTTCCGCGGGCTGTCAGAGCCCTCGCTCGAGCGTCACCGCGCGCGTACGCAACCAGCAGTGATGCGGCGCCAACCCCGCGAACGCCACCCCGAGGCGAAATTACGAATCTTACGCTCAGCTCATGAATATTAATCAGACAGAGAAGTCCCCCAATGGCGATTCTCCATATATGAATATTAATTACCTGCTCCTGACGTTGCGCTTTCGCGGCCCAATGGCAAAGCCTTGGTCTCTTGAATATTAATAACGTCGCTACCATATTAGGATCGTTAACTCACATCCGGGGGAGGGGGCTTGCGCGTGTCGTGGCACCCTGACCAACCGCAGAGGCGCATGATGTGGGCGAGGGCAAAACCCGTCCTCGGATTTCTTTAACGGCGGAGAGCTGAGAGGGAGAGATGGGCGTGACAACGGAGTGTCTGGACTAGGCTGAAAACACTCTTCTCCTGGATTAAGATCCGCGCTGTCTTCCGTGTAACTGATGACAACGGAGTGTGGCGATGCAAACCACACGACGTGATGCGCGTGCCATCCAGTTTAACACCGCGAGCGATGAATTAACAGCACGACGCCCTATTTTAAGGCCACACGGGGATTGACAAGCCAAGGATATTCAAGGCAGCGGTCTGTAACATCATCAGGTGCGTATTTGGATAGATTTTGCTTGGCGTGCTTGGTCACTGAAATATGTTCCTTTTTTATTATCACTTCAACGGTCTTCTTACGTTATTGCGGAGTGCCTTGTATAGATGCGCGCGTTCTCCTGTAGTTGGTCAGTTATTTTCAGTGCAAATCTTTTTTTTTATCGTTTTTTTAATTTAAAGTGTTTATTTAATTTATAGCCCACGACGTGTAATAAATTAAATAATTAATCAATTTTCCGTGAAATCCCTCGTGTGCGTCCCAGGCCTCATAAGCAGCGTGAGATTGCTTAGTATAAATAAGAGCATCTCAGTCATATTGTTCTTGCGGGATACAATTGCAGCAATAATTCTGGTGAATAGCAAATAGGTCAGGTTTTGGTTATGATAACGTTATGTAATATGACCATACGCGATGTGCCTTTTGAACAGACTTTACCGACGGATTTTTTAAAAAACGAGAACGATACTAGTGTGACACTACATCATTTGACGCCTTACGAATTAACTGATAAAAAAAAGTGTTGCCCGACTTTCATGTTTCATATCAGTAGTAAACGTCTGCAACGTGCGCGCGTGCGTGAGGGGGGGGATCGGCATTTTACGATTACGTCGCAAAAATCGAATTAGACATCGAATTCTGTAATTCGAATCTTAGAATTCGAATCTTTGCCTTCTGCTGTTACCGAGACGCAATCCGCTGCAATCTGTCGTCTGAGAGCACGGGCTGGTCCACGGGTCACGCTGGCTCGGGTAAATGAGCAGAATACGAGAAAAATGCCATTACATAATCTTGCTTATAATGTTAGTTTCTTATGTGTACGATAATCTCATACTTCACAGTACAGATGATGAAAAACGACTTTCACGGGGCCTGTTGTAAACCTGAATCGCACAATCCCAAAATACTGAGTGGACATTAAAAATAATGTAATTTAATGAACTATTTGGATAGTTTGTTAGTTGAAGTTTTTCTTAATTGCCGAGCTAGTACTGCTATAGAGTTTACTACTTGTTTGAATTACTACAAAAATGAAAAAGCGTTAGTGACACATCGGATAAACACAGCCTATGTGATTTTTCTTTTTAATAGTGAGCAATCGTGAATGTTTCAATAGGTTTGTCTTATAAACGTTTAGTATTTGTTCATGCTGAGGTTAATAATCACTTTATATTTACTCATCTCAGAACATATTTAATGTTAATTAATGTATGTAGGCTTTGATTTAGATGTCTCCTGACATCTTGCAACAGCAAAAAAAATAAATAAAATAGAAGTCTTAATAATTATTTTGATTTCCAGTCTTTAAAACAATACTGCAAATATACTGGAGAAGAGTTTTGATTTAAAGGCGTGATGCATGTTGCCTGTCAAAGAAATCTATCTCGTTTTAAGGAAAACAATACAGTGATTAAGAAAATGATTTTATGAGAGGAAATACTTCTCAATTGTCTTTATATTAATGATTGTTCGTGTTTAGGAAAACATAACATCATTTTAATCATTTTCTTCCTTAAAAGAGTATAAACTGATAGTGGCAGACTCGTGGCACGAAATAGGGATTTATACTTTTCGGTTGGGAAATGGAAATTTAGTTTCACAAGATCTAAACTTGCTGGCGTTGTAGGATAATTGTGACATGTCAGTTTATTGTGCGCTGCTGCCGTTTTATTAACTTATTAATATTTTAATATTTTGAGTAGTGCCTTTATGCTTGAAGTTTACACATTTTAAACATTCCTTCACTGGCGTGGGTTTCTTCGTGTGCTGCATAGCATTTCCCTTTTGTTAATTTAGGGCTCATTCTTGATGAAAAAACATGTCATATTTACTTATTAAATCGAATTCTAAGCATTTGCAATGTCACGTAGGTGACCCATATACGCGTTTGCTGACATGCATCTGTGAATGCTGATGCGCTGTCAAAACAGGAAGGGTGTAAATGATAGAGCTCTCGCGGAGGTCCCTGCCTCTGAAGGTCACTATCAAGTTTCACAATCGTGATGCCTCTAACGGGGAGATGAAGTCAACCTGTTCTCGCACTTTCTCTCGTTCCCTGCCTTTGGTGGCTGCGGCTCTTTCCACTGCTCACCCAGACAGGAGCAGCGGGGTCAGACACCACTGTAGGACACTCACTCCATCATGAGTCGCGCACACACACACACACACACACACACACACACACACCTGCTGCAGTCCACAGCTTCACTCCTCACTGCAACAGACAACAGCCATGACGGCCATTCAACAAGCTGCAGCTGACTACAGACTTACTCTGACAGAGACAATGACATTATACAGTACGGTGAGCAACACTGTTTTTTGATGGTGTTTTTGCATTAATTATGCAATATGCCCCATTGTTGCACTGGTGCAGACCGCAGTCTACGGCGGACCTTAGCCGCTCCGCTCACTAGAACAGATAGCTGGTGTTATCCTGTTCAAAGAAAATGTAACGGGCAACACGGTGCTAATGTAGAACATAGAATACTAGTTGCGAGAAAACTTGCTACGTGGTTTGGTGGACAGAGATTACATTAATTTAAGCTAATGATCTACAGATTCAAGAGATTTTTGTTTTTAACAGAAAAAATAAAACATGCTTCTTGCGGAGAATGATTGAATGATTTCTGGAGGATCGCGTGACACTACGTGTATTCAAATAGAAAACAGTTATGTTAACATTTTTTACCGTTTTGCCTTGGTGGGCATTAAAGCAGAGTTAAAGATATGAAACGATAACCAATTTTAAACAATATGTAATGGTTATTGCAAACTGTAATGCACAAGTGAGTGTTAACATACAATGAGTCAGTCGTTATTGCATAAAATTTTTTTTGATGCGATCAGAATGTACAAAAGGAAGGAGTTTTGCAATAATAACTGTACACTGAGAAAATGTTAACCTTAATGTGTTTTATGTGGTAACAACTAAATGGATGATTTTATTGAAGTCATTCAGTTCTTGTTTAACATCACTGAGTCAGCCTAGTTTTTGCTGCTTGCCAAAAATACATCAAATCTTAATTTATGTTAAAACGATTTGAGAAGAGAGAAACATCCCACTAGCTGTGTAGGAATTGCTTCAAATTGCTGCCACTGACCAATCAGAAAGCAAGCATTCTAGGGAGCCACGCGATCATAAACAATAACAGACCATTGTAGACACTATGAATACATAATAGCATAGCATTGCATTTATGAGATGCCGTCGCTTTGAGCTGACTCCGGCAGACAATACTACTAGTGCAAACTACATTCTGCTACCTATACAAATTCACTTTGCTACAGGATGCCAAATGTGTTAAGGCATAACACCAATACTATTGTTTGCGGACAGAACGACAATGCAAACAGAAATCTTGCAGCCGAGCCTTGCACAAAAACGCATCTCTGACAAAACTGCGAAAGCGCTAATGATCTGCTGAAAAGCAGATATAGATTTTGAAGAATTAAGTTTGGCACGGCTGGACTCGAGTAAAACCTCATAAGTTATTCGTGAGATCATTTCCTCGTGCGGGTATATTTAGAACCCACTTCATCTGGCTCCTGATAGAGATGGATGAGGCAGACTCGCTCTCTGTCTACCCCGCTCACACTCATACGCTACGTCTCGCGCGCCGCACTCGCTCACCCCGCTGCAGAGGCAGCAGAGAGGATTGTGGGAATGAGGAGAGAAGGTGAAGGGAGATGATACGGTAACCAGGGAGGACATAAAATCAGATGTGGTGATACGAGAAGTGGAGACGAAGGGAATAAAGAGGAGGATATTAGAGGTGCCTACACTGTGGGACTCAAGTCTTTTAATAAAGCCACCAGAAGCCAATGAATTATTGATAAGCTGCCCAATAATGTGTGGAGAACAGTTCGAGCTCAGACACAGCGCTTGTCGTTTTATTGTGCAATAAGTCACTATACACTAAGGCTGTTGTGTCTGGAAAGATCTCGTTTCATAATGTGCATCTTGTCCTCACCGCCCCTCCGTATTCCTGCATTCCTGTTGATCTTCCTTTCCCATATCTCTCGTTCCCCTCGTTCCTCCCCCAGGTTGTGGGCTGATTAGAAAGTGCGTGGCACAGAACAGGCAATCCATCACCCTGCCAAATCTTAGCACGCGCGCGCACACAATTTCTTCGTAACTGTGCTTGTTCATCTCTAGTAATCTTCTGTTATCTAGAATCTGCTGTTTTGCAAGCTCTCTATGTGTATTACACCTCTACATACCCTTCTCCATCCCTCTGGCCCTCCCTGCTCCTCTCCCCTACATCACCTACACCACCATGCTATTTCTATTTTTGTCCTCTCTCAGTTTCCCTCCCTCTCCTTACTCACCCTCTCAGCCTCCAGTCCACCTCTCACCATTGCACACCCACAGTCATGCAGCGCCATAAAAGCACAGCGATTGGCTCATCCGAGCTGTCCGTCATCTCAAAACCAGTCAGCTTCCTGTGGGTTTGCACTCGCTTGAGATTAATTTGCTGCATAAGGGAGCCTAGAAGATGTAAATAGATATTAGAGTTTTATACAGTTTATATATATATATATATATATATATATATATATATATATATATATATATATATATATATATATATATATATATATATATATATATATATATATATATATATATATATATAAAAATATATAAAAATAAATATAAATATTAGATGAAAAGTTATTACATTTACTAAAACTAAAATAAAATAAATAAAAAAACTAACCAGAAATATTTTTAAAAACATAAACCAGTAAACAAAAGTTGTCATACAAATGATTAAAGGACATATCAAAATCAATAAATCTAAAACAAGAATTACAACTTTAAATATTAAAAATGGCAATAAAGAAATATTATAAAAATAGTTAAA
>NC_056705.1:12276736-12281736 GCF_018831695.1 Puntigrus tetrazona | reverse complement strand
ACAGAGAAAGCACATAATGGTGTTTGTATCTTTTCCATTTCGCAGTACTATCAAAGAATAAAATCGCGTACATTTTTAAAATATTAAAGCAACCCAAGACATTACAAACACAACAACAGCTAGACGGACAGGGAAAAAGAATAGATTTATAGGCACAGGAAATCACATACATGTTAATAAATTAATAGTTCATCTTTTTGTCGACAAATAAAATTGATCAAGGGCCAGTAAAGACTTGCATAGTTTAAAAAGAAAATCTCTATTGGTATTAATATATTTACTGTGTTTTTAGGTATTCTTTTGGTAAATAGTAAATGCTGTTCTTTTTTGAGATTAATATTTATTAAATAAATAAATACTAATTATTAACTGGGGCACCAATTCGGCATATCAGAATGATTTCAGAAAGGATCGAGGGATACTGAGTAATGGCTACTAAAAAATATATTCAAAACAATATATCCGAAAACACAAATATAATATGGCAACTTACATTTTTGCGCAGAGAGTTGAGTGAATACGTCTGAGAAACGTTAACATTATTGTGGTATTGTACGTTATCAGCAATTAAAAAGATGTTTTGTAGACCAAAGGCCGGATTAACTGAACAGGGCAAATTAGCGTGAGGCTAAAATCTGACAAAAGTGGCAACGGGAGTGGAAAATTCAGCGGGTGATCTACTGTACGCAGATTTAATGTTCACAGACACAGCCAAATCATATCCATAATGATTAAAGCAATCTATAAAGAGTAGTGCAAATTATCGCAAAGTCACGAACAAACAGAGCTGATGATAACAACACAGGTTACGACTTAAATAACGGTAATTCAGTAAACCGACTACGGCAAACCTTAGCAAATCACTTCACAAGATTCATTTAAAACATTTTTCTTCTGAAAGGGAAACTCTTGCAATTGCATATGTATTGAGCTTAGCCACAGAAAGAACAGTCCACTCCTTTTCATCACTATTTTTCAGTGCATGTCTTTAGTAAATCCTGACAGCAGTTCTTCAATGCCAAAAAAAGGGTTTACGTTGGCACAAGCTTTAAGTCATTTCTGGCCTGAAGTATCCTAGTGCAGTCAGAGTAAAATAGACAAAAATTAGCTAATTTAAAGGACGTTTTCCTCACTGCGTGCTACAACTGAAATAAAAAACAGTAAAAAATGAAGACTGCCTCACAGCGAGATGAAAGGAGATAGAGAGAGCTCATTTAAGTGTCTGGACTATTGATCGTTGTCTAGATGAATTATAAGATGGCTTCGCCTCCTCATTGACAGGCTCCGAGAGGCCTGCATCAGCCATTTTGTGGACTGCTCATGATTCCCGTCATAGTATCGACAGAGAGATAGATTAATGCCATTTAATTATTTTTAAGTACACGCCAATGCTCTTAAGTGCAAACAAGTATTGTCTAGTTTTTGTCATCCCCAAGACAACAGTCTGTCCTCAATCTGTCAGCTCTATCAAAATCAGTCAGCGGGTGAGGTGCTGCTTTTAAATTAAACGCCGAATGTGTTTTCGAATTAATTCATTCTTTGTTGTTCCACGCATTCACTAAGCTCAGACTGGACTATTGTGGTTTTGCTACACGCAGGCATAATGGTTCGCTGGCTAGCGGGGACAAGGGCCGCAGGAGGAGTCGGCTGGCCCTTTACAAAAGGCCCAAAGCCAACGGCGTCAAACCTGATGTCATCCACAACGTCTCCACGCCTCTGGTGTCTAAGGTGAGAGCCTTTGCTTCAATTCCCTACAATGTCCCCGTCTAGTTGAAAATATACACATAATGGTGTTTGTATCTTTTGATAGGACCAGATATAGTTTTTTTCATGGCTTCCAAAAGATGTGAAATCTGTTCCAACATAAGTGTCCTCTTGACCCACCCACTAAATTCTGTAAGAGTCATTGCATAACATCGCAACCGACAGAGTGTTTTGCCAATCTATTGCATAAGGTTAGGGAACCTGAAAGTACCTTATGTTCCTCTGCCTTGTTAAGGGATGAATGATGCAACAAAGGCTGTTAGTCAAAGGGTTGTATGTGTCTGTGTGTGTGTTTGCAGGCCCTAAGCAACAAAAGCCAGCACAGCATATCCTACACACTGTCCCGGAGTCATTCTGTTATAGTGGAATATACACATGACCCCAACACAGACATGTTTCAGGTGAGCAAAGCATCATATTCGAAGAAGAGAGGGTTCATTCATTTAACTGCCTGTTTAAACCTCATTATTGAGTTTAATAAACATGCAAATGAATTAAAATTGAAATCTTGTCTTAGCGTGTTAATATCTTCACTGGTGCTGTCAAACGCTGCATAATATATGTGTATAGCATGTTTAATATATGTATAGTATATTTACATTTCTATATATATCCATAAGTAATATTATAAATAAATATATTTAAAGTATAAACAATGAAATGTATACATGTATTTATATATTTATATATGTGTAATAAATGTACACAGCACACATACATAATGTAAACAAAAACTTTTATTTTGAATGTGATTAGTGACGTTTGACAGCACTAGTAGTCTTTATCTGTATTTTTGGGCTTTTAATAAATAAGTATATACATAAAAATGTATTTAGGCATCAAAACAGTATGATATTCATTTTGAATTATGTTTAACTGTGTTGTTGAATTATTTGCAGTAATAAATATTACATTTAAGCAAGCTTTATCAGCAATATCAGTAATCAAATTGTAAAAATAGGTTGAAATGAGCATGCACAATTACATGAAATATTGATTTATACACATAAACAGAAATAAAAAAAAATCAATATGGTCAATATGGGATAAAGACTACTATTCAAAAGTTTAGGGTCCTTGGGAGAACAACCAGTACATTACAAAATAATTTTTTTTAGTCTTTCATGGAAGAATACAGGTTTGAAACAACATGAGGAGGAGTAATTAATAAAAAAAGGATACATTTTGAGTGAACTTTTAATACCTTGAATATCTCACTTACTCTGCTTGTTGATGTGTCTTTAGATCGGCCGTTCCACAGAGAGCATGATAGATTTTGTGGTGACAGACACAGCGAGCAGCGGCGGTGGAGGACAAGGGCAGGGGGGCGCAAACGGAGAGGGAGGACAGTCGGCCCAGAGCACCATCTCCCGCTACGCTTGCCGCATCATGTGTGAGCGTAGCGCTCCCTACACAGCACGAATATATGCAGCGGGCTTTGACTCTTCCAAAAACATCTTCCTCGGGGTGAGTCATAACAGGCTATTGAGTCACAGCCGCGTTTACTAATGCAGAATCCTTGCCAAAGTACAGAAGAAGACAACACGGCGCAATAGGATTATTTACACCGACATAAAAAAAAACAACACAGTAGAGGAGGACACATTATTTTCCTGCTGTTTTGCCTGTTAAAGTTTGTTTGTGTTGCCGTAACAGGAAAAAAGAATCACGTAGAATGGTGGAATTTCAGCCTAGTGCTTTGTTCATTGGATATCGTTTGTTGTGAATTATGGAAAGATGAACAAGCTATGAGGTTGATTTGAACTCGCATTGCCCAACAAGCACCAAGCATGTGCAGTAACTTGTATGCAGCGCCTCCATTCTTAATAGATGGATTTAATTCATAACTTTAAAAAAAAACTAGATTTGTACATTTAGTGAAAAATGTGTTTCAGATACTGTGAAACCATTATAAAACCTGAAATAGCAATATTTTATATATATATATATATATATATATATATATATATATATATATATATATATATATATATATATATAAATAGAATTCAATAAAACTAACTTTTATTAATGAGCACCAATGATACCAAATAATACCAAATCAGCATATTGACAATGATTTCTGAGGGATTGTAATGACTGCTAAAAATTCAGCTTTGCCATCACAGAAGTAAAATACATTTTAAAATATATATGAATAAAAAATGTTAAATTGTAATAATATTTTACAAAATGTACTGTTTTACTGTATGTTTTATAAAATATATACAGCCCTGGTGAGCATCAAAAACTTTGAAAAACATAAAAAAAATACACTTTTACGCAAAATATACTTTTGTTAGCCAGTGTGTAATAAAAATACATTTGAATATTAATTTAAAAATTTTGATTTGTAAACCTGTAAATTTATGAAAATAAAAAAAAATATGAAGACGTTATTGGAAAGTCATGGGCATTTCTATAGTAAATATACATTTTTCCGTCTGTTTAGAGATTTGTGACCAGAAAAAACAAAAACATGTCTGACTGCTTAGAAAAGTAAGTTGCACTTTACTTACCTTAGAAAGTACTGGTAACATAAGGTAACTACATGGAGAACAGTTAGGTTCAGGGTTAGTACCTAGTTATTACATTGTTATTGTAATTGATACAGTAAGCACAAAGGATGTACATGAGGAACAAGACTGTAAAATAAAGTGCTACTGAAAAGTATAGCACACCTCTCTTTGGCGGGCATGATTTGAATATTATTGCTGTTTACAGTACAAACATCGTTTGAAGAGTTGCTTAGTCTAAACGGTTTGTTTATAAAGGTTAGTTGCCTTAGCAAACACCACTAATTACATACAGTAGATCTATATTTACAATGTTAATATACATTTTACATCACAAACTGACATCGGTGTAAACACACTCAGTGTATCTCACGCCGACATAAGCTATGCAAAATATTTTCAGGCGGACAAAGGGTTTGCTCGTTCATTCAGAAGCAAAACGTGAATGCAGATAAGACCATCCGTCATTCAATGAAACAAGAACATAAAATATGATGCAAAAAAAAAAAAAAAAAAACGTGCTGAATTTAGAGATGCATATAATTCAAAACAAGCAGCAGGCACATTAGCTTTCATTTTCCTGCTGTCACCGACTGAGATGCTTAAGATCAAAATGACTCATTTCACATCTTTACTCGCATTAATGCGCTTGATTAAATGATCAACCGTTTCAAATCATGTGCATTTGACTTAAAGTGATAGCGCACTGAAAACCGAAAA
>NC_056705.1:12196736-12271736 GCF_018831695.1 Puntigrus tetrazona | reverse complement strand
ATCACATGGTACATGGTAGAGTAAAGACATACTTTATGGTTTGCTTATATTTAAAGAACATACGAAAATTAAAAGGAGATCATAAGCCTGTATGAAACGGTTTTGTACTGTTAGTTGAAAATATTCTAAAATCAAATAAGTATTAAAAACCTACACAAATAAAAATTATCAATTTGAATAAAAAAAAAAACATGAAAATGTTACAATATACTTCAGGATTGTATTTTTTTTCCAAGTTAATGAAAAAAAAAGTTTAAAATTAATTCATTTCAATTAAAAATATAATAATAATAATAATAAAAAACATTTAATGGGCGAATGTTACAAAATCTATCACCTGGTCATATTTTACCCCAAAACAAATTCCTTTCATAAAAATACATTTGCATTATGATCATTTTAAATGACACCCAGCCACATTTCATTAACCATTTCTCATTACTATAATGTGTCCAGATGTTTTACTGAGTTTGTAATTCTCATTATTCTAAATGATTCTCGTTACACTGTAATAGAGTAATGAGAAACATCCAGTCCATACGTAATGATATTTATTAAATTATTTATTATTAAATGTTTTGCCACAGACATGTTCCTGACAGGTTTTGTTATTTAACTTTCAAAATGATAAGTCATCAAATTTCCATCTAACACAGGAAGTGATACTTACCTCACCACCCACACAATATTTCACAACAGAAAAGCAAGCAGGAGAAGTCATCTTTAAGTCTCATGTTGATCATTTTATTATATATATTTATAATATGTACAGAGAAGAGAAAACAAGATCAAACCCAGCTATGAAACAGCACCGGGGTGAGCAAGCAAAGAGGGATAGAGAAAGAGCGTGTATATTAGACAGAGAAACTACTAAAGAGGTGCTTGCCATTTTACCATCGCCGTGTCTTAATTGAAAAAAATTAGATGTGCAAATGACATGGGTAAAAAGTAAAAAGACGAAAAGCATAAGAACGCTCCATCACATTCATAAGTAACCACCCCCCCGCCCCATACCCTTCATCTTTCCGATAAACCCCACACATTACCACAAAATTCATAGATCTAAAGACAGCAGAAAACAATGACCCCTCCGAACGCGTCCCCAAAAAAAGCACTTGTTTAGTGTGTGAATGAGTGCAGGTTTAAATGAGACTTGGTTTTCACACAGACGAAACGCAGGATCCACGACGGACCGGTTTTAAAATCAAAGGCATGTTCCCAAACGCAGTTGCCCCTTGCCCGTCCCTCCTTCCCAGCCATTGCACACATATCCCATTATCCCTGCTACTGCTCCCTCCATCCCGACGCTACCGGGTTCACTTACAAAGCGGTACAAGCAAATCCAGCACACAATATAAGTGATGAGAATGTGCGGTTACGTTGGCATCAGCGGATGTTAGCGGTGTAAAAACTAGATTACACTGGCTCGGTGAGCGAAAGTGATCTAATATCACGATGGTGAGACTAGTTAAGATCAAGTGATGCACTAATACTAATGAATTTCACGAAATCTACGTTTCTAGATCCACGTTGTACATAATAAAACAGCCAGGTCAAAAACACTGTCATCAGACCAATCATTTGCAGTTTTTCTGTTTTTTTGTTTGAAAATGCTGATAAGATTGAGTTGCAACCGTGTGGAGTAGAGCGCAGGATCCATATAAACCTCCGAAGGCAACGTCTAAGTTAGCTTCTAGACCTTTAAAGATCCATCTGTAGGTAGATTTGAAAGCTAGAATCTAAAGTGTACAAATATTTCTCATTAAAGAACATGGGAGGTCATATCCGGTCTGCTGATCTGGACCAGTCAATCCCAATATTCCTAGATGTAATACACAAACACACAGCACGCTAAACCGGATCCATGGAACTACCACGCTTTCATCTGGCGAAATTAAGGCCCTTCACAATTATGTAAATCTATTTATCGTGTGTAAATAAATACAAAACGCACGCACAAAGCATGATGGGCTGTTTTTGGCAGCAGCGACGACTACGGATTGGACGTCTCAATAAGGTGGTAAAACGACACCAAATTATAGATCTGAGGTTTCGAACCAAAGCCACAAAACTGCTGACCTCGATGTGTCGAGATGGTGTTCGAGCATTCGTTTTGAGCCTGCGGTGGCCGAACACTCAAAATTAGCAGAGGTCATTGAGGTAACAGAGGGAACAGTAGCTTTCATCAGACCTGCCTTAAGCCTAGACCCCCAAAATCCAGATTGTGAACAAAAAAAACACCTCTATCCGCCCCTTCCCTGACCAGACTATATCAATGACAGCAGTAAGCCTTTGTACAAGCCTTCATTAGAAAAACAAAAACCTACAGAAAAAGAACAAAAACAAAACTCAAATCAGTTTTAAAAATCACCATAATAACAATAATATATTAGTAGGATGAGAACAAGTATAGAATATTGCCGACTTTGTATGCAGTTGACTTCCTGTCGATTCAGCCTCAGAAGCCATGCTTTCACTCCACAAAACCTCATTCAAGTGACGACGAGTGAGAGAATTACAAACACTAGAGAGACGGGTTCACGTTCCTAACGCAACCTCGCTAGCCGTTTAAAAGGAGGATTTGAGAATCGTCCCTAAATCTGCTCTCATTTGTTTTTATGCATGAACGTATGACTGTACTAAAGCTCCATCCTGGACTTTGAGCACAGAGGGCGGGGCTATGGATGTGGGTGGGGTTATTAATGTGCACAGGGAGGAAAAAGGGGTGAGGTGTCTTACACAAAAGAATAGACTAAGGAGAATAAAAAACAAGACTATGGTGTCATAAGTGAAGCCGTAAGGCTGTTAGACGTTGGCTCTTAATGCAGTGGTTCCTCCCGTGAGAATGCTTTTTTTTTTGGTATGTGTATGAGAAAATGTGTTTGAGAGGGAAAGGGATGGTTGTGTGCGTGTCTGTGTGTGCGCTCAGGCTCTTCAACAGCAGCCGCCACCAGACTGCCGCACAGGAGTGCTCTCGATTTTCAGGTTGGGCTTGTCTCCTCCGGTTGTTGCTCCAGGGCCCATGCGCTTCTTGATCTCAGCAGCCATAGTCATGAAGGCCTGCTCCACATTCGTGGCATTCTTAGCGCTCGTCTCAAGGAAGGGGATTGCTAAAGAGTCGGCAAATTCCTTGAAGGTAAAAAGAAATCAGAGTGAGGCACTTCAAAATGTTGTTGGTTTGTCTGCCCAACCTTATGCTTGGCACTCATGTATAAAAAGGCCCTTGCACACGAGTCTGATATTTTCATATGCATTTTTCAGTTTTTTTGCATTCATCATCCTCTACTATCAAAATTCTTGCAAGAGGTGCTAAAACGCATAAAATAAAACCCAGTCTGAATTTCCAAGGCAGTGTGTAAACATGACTGACACAAGGTGAGGTCTTTTATTTTTCAACATTAGTATTTCTCAGTATGCAATGGCCTTTAATGTCAAAACGTTCATCAACTGATTTCAAACCGCCTGTCCTTAAAGCTACGATTACAATTATCTATGCTAACAGGAATTTTGCATGAGTAAGAAACATTTTGGATTCAAGTTTTGTTTTGTTTTTTTTCACACAAAATCACTTTACTGACCAACAGAAAACAGTCAGTTATACTCATTAAACTGTCAACAAAAGACCTCTTTTGCTTATGAAATTTTGATTACATTTTGCTAACGTGACTAGTGTTTTAAGTGGCTACAGTCGAAATGAGTTCAAACCCAAGTCTTTCAATGCAAGTTTAAATCAAAGTGCTTAGAACAAGCTGCACATTTTGATGTATCGTTCATGTCCAAAAAACAAATGGTGCGAGGCTGGTTAAACATTAAGTTGAGGTTTATTCAAATCTCTTAGCATGAGCAGCAGTATTAGCAGGGGTGAGTGTATTATTATGCTACCAATGTCACAAAAATGGGAAGCAGTTGGGCTTGAAAAGTCCACTAGTTTTGATTCAAAAAAATTAAAACGGGAACAGAGATTTCAAATCAGAAACTAATACAGATCAGATGTGTCAATACCTTGGCTGTTGTGTAGTCCACTACTTTCTTGGTGGTAAGGTCGCATTTGTTCCCCACCAGCAGCTTGTTAACGTTCTCGCTTGCGTAGCGGTCTATTTCCTGTAGCCACTGTTTCACGTTGTTATACGATTCCTTTAGAGACAGCAGGGAAGAGAACTCTCAATTTCAACCTTTCGTATGATAAATGAAGACGTGTTATACAGGACTGATACTGTAAACTAAAACTATTCAAATCCAGTAACTGAATTAAAGCTGAAATCAAATATAAATATTAGTTGGGAAAACAAACGAAAATTGGAAATGCGTATGAAAACTCAAACTAAGTTTAAAACGAAAGCTGAAAATACAAAAATAAATGCATTTCATCAGGCAAGAGTGGATTTTTGAGGATAACATCAGCACAGTCTACACAGTCTAAATGACCTTGAGACTTTTAACTGCAATTGATTCATTATCAATTCGGCTGCAAATTGTGTGTTATTAAATTACGACCAAACAAGTCGGGAGGATTTCTGATGATGTCTCACCTGATCCGTGACATCATAAACCACAATGATACCGTGAGCTCCTCGATAGTAACTGGAGGTGATGGTTCGAAATCTTTCTTGCCCTGCGGTGTCCCACTATAAAAAAGGAGGAAAGAAAATAGATACCTTAACGTAATGTCAAACAAAGCGTGTTTCTAATAAAGGTTTGGCCCCATTTTCACATGTACAATGCGATGACTTGCTAGATTGATCTACTAACCCAAGAAAGCAGGTCATCATCATCATCATCGTGTACTGGAGTGCATTCAAGAGACCGTCATGCTATCGCAGATCATGTGAAAAATGAGTGTTATGAGGGACTTACAATCTGTAGCTTAATGGTTTTGCCATCAAGTTCAATGGTGCGGATCTTGAAGTCCACGCCTATGGTGCTGATGTAGCTCTCAGTGTATGTGTCATCCTGCAGGAGCAAAGAGAACCGAAGCATTTACATTTGTGCATACACTACGTCTACTATAAAAATATAAAAATACAATCAGTCAGTGCTACATTATTTGCAGGTTTTCAGTTGATTTTTAATGAATGTTTGGCAGCGAAAGCTGACAAAACAACCCATCTGTGCCTGTACTCACGGCAAATCTTAACAGAAGACATGACTTCCCGACTCCGGAGTCACCAATGAGGAGTAGTTTGAACAGGTAGTCACTGAAATTAAGAAAAACAACAATACATTAAATACACCAGATCAATTTAAACTTTTTCAACTATATTATATATATATATATATATATATATATATATATATATATATATATATATATATATATATATATATATATAATATAAAATAAAATATATTCTATAAACTATTCCATAGCACTGTCATAATGTTATTGTACTTACAACGTATACTACAGTATTTATTATTAATATTTCTTACTATTATTAATATTACTTTACTTTCTTTTACTATTAACTTATTTCATTTGCATTTATTTTTAGTTTTTGTTTACATTTTTTAATCCAAGCTTTCAATAAAAAAAAAATCTAAATTGAATTGAAAAAAAACATACATACATATTCATATACACTGCTACAGTAGTTACATTAGTCATGATAAGCATACAATACGTCAGAGTTAACAGGTAGCTTATTGTAAATAATGTGGTTTAGCTTGGCTCATCTGAAAATAGCTTTGTACACAGTAAGACCAAAATCAAAGACTGTAAACATTTTTTTTTCATATTGATTGGTAGGAATGTTTGTCCTGTTACGTTATTACATCAATGACACTACATTATAGTCTTGAACTCATCATATAACTCGTTAAATTAGGTTATCATAGGGGAAACTGATTTTAAAAGTGGCATCGGTCTTGCTGAAATGTTAACTGATTTGGAAACAAGTTGCAAAATCAACTGCTATTTTCAAAAACCGACAGCGACGAATCTGGCTCACATCGATGGTGAAGTAGGTACACAACAAAATCAGCATAAACAAAGTATCACCTGCCACCAGCTCAAAATACAGCTGAGCCAATCTGATTCCAGCGATGGCTGTCGCAACGAGGGACCTATTCTGGTTTCTGAATTCAAGTACTAACATTAGACAGGCTGAGAAATGTTGCGTCACACAACAGTTGTGAAGCAATCATGACTCTCAGCATGCTATTGATACACAGAGCACCGTGTCAAGAAATGGAAAGCGGTGTTATAGCCAAGAAACATTTCAGTGTTCAGTATTATTTTGTTTAACAGGCACATTTTAGTCAAACACTTCCCGCAAGCAAAACAACAACTTAAACTGGATATTAGCGGGGTGACCAATGCTGACACAGATATATTTTAATTCATTTAAATAAGGAAAATGATTTCGAAAGCGTACAGCTTCGCCATTTACAACGCAGAAAGGAAGTGAAATCTGTTTGTTTGAGCATCCTGACTATGTCGGACACATCAACATCGGCTACAGTTTTGGGGGCGGGACTACCCGTTCAACTGACCAATGGCGAGCGTTTCTGAAACGTGCTCGCGTTCTTTTTCTGCCAGTGAAACGGATGCGCTCAAAAGACGTCAATACTCGAACCAAAGACGTCTTTGCGCGAATTGCGAGCTGAACGCGCGCTACGCGACGAACGCGAAGCTTCTCCTCGTGACCTCTTCCAGCTGTAAAACTGATTTTCCATTCGCGGGCCTAATAAAAACCACATGACACCCGAACGCCTCGCAACGGCAAGCACGTATGCGGTTCAGAGCACCCTGTGCGTGCACTCAAAAGCCATACGCGCTTATACTTAAGGTCCATTCTGACAGCCCGGCGTCAGTAAGCTAATGACGTCACTCCGTCGCAACGCAACGCTCCAAAATGACGTCACACGATACGGCAAATGCTAAAATTACGTGCTACAAACGCCACGCAACGACCGTTTCGCATTTTAAACGCACAGCGGCGATAACGGCACCCGTCGGGGGCCAGAAGCAGCCTAAATAAAGGCCGAACGGGCAAACATCATTTGAATTCGGCCGTTAGCTCCGGACGCTGTTAACGTTAGCCGCCGAGGCTAGACAAAGCTACTCGCACTGACGCTTCGTGACCGTACAAACACCGACGTCCGCCACACCAACCCGGCCGACAAATACTCACTATTCCGGATTCATGGTGTGTTTGCGTCGTTGTCGTTCGGGTTCAGCAGGAGATCGGACTCGTTTCTCCGCGAGAAGAGGTGATAATGATGAAGAGGATGACTTGTAGGTCTGGAATCCCGAGGCACTGGGGCAGCGTTCTCCGATTTAGCCCCTCCGATCACACCTCAATACGGTCTTCTCGTTGGATTCAGTCACTTGACGGACATTACTGACCATATAGCGCAAAACACTGTTATTTTGTTCTGCTTTTCTTCCTTCCTTCCGATCTGCCCCTCGCTCGAAGTACAAGATGGCTGCGCAGGTGCGGCAGTGACATCAGATGACGTGGCATCACGGACTGATCTCGCAGAAACAAGCCAGAGATTCGAGATATTCAACAAATCAAGTGAACTTATGAACTTATAATATGTACGGAAAACCAGCTTATGGGCATTTTACACGCATGTTGCTCAAAGCAAAATGGTATATCAAATAACAACTGTATTTAATAACATAGTTGAGGATCATCTTTATTCAAATTCAAATCATCTTTATTGTGTTTTTTATTCGGGTATAAAAACACAAATTTATTAGTGATTAAAAATTATATATATTGACATGACAATATGATCAAACAGTCACACATTTTTATTGACATATATATATATATATATATATATATATATATATATATATATATATATATATATATATATATATATATATATATATATATTATTGAAGTGCTTAGATATTAGAAAGATTTAAATAAACACACACACACACACACACACATATATATATATATATATATATATATATATATATATATATATATATATATATATATATATATATTGACATGACAATATGACAATCAAACAGTCACATATTTTTATTGATGTTTAATATATAATTTATTGAAGTGCTTTGATATTAAAAAGATTTAAAAATACACTACAAGCCAAACTGATGTACAATAAAATATATAATTTATTATATATATATATATATATATATATATATATATATATATATATATACATATAAACTGATGTATATATATATATATATATATATATATATATATATATATATATATATATATATATATATATATATATATATATATATATATATATATATATATATATATATATATATATATATATTAACACAGTGTAGAAAAAGTAGAAAAATATGAACCACAATATTATGTTTAGAGAAATATGTATCATGCTTAAATTAATATAAATTCTCTCGTGAACCTTTATCTTTTATGTCACTTGTGAAACCAAAATCTCTTTATAATACTAGTTACGTGTTAATAAATGCACAGTGTGGGCTCATTTATCATATTAAATTTTAATGCACGGCAGGTCTTCTTCCCCATCCTTTTCCTTCTGTTCACTCTCAGGTCTGGAATAGAACAAAGCCACCCACAGGTTTAGGCAGGTACATGCTGTTTACATCATCCTCTCCCCCTCGGGCTCCAGGGTCCCTGCGCTGTCCTGGTGATCACTGGCTGCCTTCAGACCCAGGTTGATGTAGTGGTCCTCGTTGCTGGCCTCCAGGGTTGGAAGCTCAGATAGAAGTGCTTTGAGGCTCTGGCCCAGCTCTCCAAATCCTGGCCTCTGAGAGGGATCTCTGTGCCAGCAGCTCAGCATAAGCTCATATCTGACAGAGGAAGAGTCAAAAGAAGAAGAAGGAGAGCAGCAAAGAGAGAACACAAAAAGCACTAGTTTAAAACTCCTCTTGCCATTTATGCTTCTAAACCATGCACAAAACATTCTTATATCCTATGATTTATAAGTCAGTTTTTTTCCAAGGCAATTTTTTGTGATGTTTTGATTTAAAAAAAAAAAAAAAAAAAAAAAAAAAACTGCTTACAATTTACTGTCATTCTTCGCTTTTTTGAGACGGTGTCCATTTTCCAGGAAGTCCAGGAGCTCATGACCAGAGATGCCTGGATAAGGTATCTTCCCTCTGGATGTGATCTCCCACATGGTTATTCCAAAAGACCACTGTGAGACATAAATATATAAATATTTTGGGGTTTTTTTTAGAGTTTGTTGGTGGGCAAATCTTATAAAAAGCATATCTAGGTTGTGTTTTGTTTTTTGTGTTTTACAGACAAAAACAAACACTTTTTTTATATATAAGAAACAATTTTAGGACCATTTCCAACAGTTTAAGTTTAACTAAATGTTTAAGTCACTTCTTTATTATTATTTAACTCAAATTAAAGGAATAGTTCACCAAAATATACAATAATCACTTGCTAAATAAAGGATCCTCTGCAGTGAATGGGTGCCGTCAGAATGCGTCCAAACAGCAAATAAAAGCATCGTAATAATCCACAACCTATCTACACTCCATCAATTAACATCTTGTGAACTGAAAAGCTGCTCATTTGTAAAACATTTCTCTTCCAATTCAGATAAATCAACTTTTAACCGGAGAAAGCAATATTACAGATAGAGAACTTGCATTTTCGATGGAACCAATGGTTTTTATGCAGAGCATCCACTGGTTTTCATTTTTGAGTGAACTATTCCTCTACTGCAAAACACTGCAATTAAATACATTTTAAAAACATTTATTAACATTTTATTTCCTGTAAGGTTGAGAAGTGGGGTCTGAAATGTTCTGTAAGAGGGAAAAATCCTTCTGATTGGCAGGTTTCTTCGGTTTGTAATGTGACACCTAAGTCACTCATTTGTACATTAGACATTAGTGAACGGTTTATATAAATATTGCATTAGAAGCATAAATAAGACTGACCACATCACTCTTGGTGGTGTATAAGAAGTCAGACAGACTCTCTATAGCCATCCACCTTACAGGCAAGCTAACGTCCATGTTCTTCTGCCTATAGTAGTTACTGGAATAGATGTTCTTAGACAGGCCGAAGTCAGCCACACAGACATGCAGGTCATCCCCCAACCTGTGAAACCAAACTATGTGTGTGAGTCCAGCACCGGGTAAGTACGGGAAAAAAACATTTTGTTCATCATTAGGCGTGGCTTTCTTCTTTATTCAACGCAAGTATTAACAGGACATTATTGCGTAATGTGCTCTCTGTCGCCCTCCTGTGGACTCACATGCAATTGCGGGCAGCCAGGTCTCTGTGCAGGAAACCCTGAAGGCTGAGATACTCCATTCCTGCAGCAATGTCAATCATGAAACCCAGAAGACTCTGATGAGGCACAAACTGGGCAGAAGAAACCCGTATAAACGACTCAATGTATATAATCAGGTGTTTTTTTTTTTGTATAAAACGAGAATAAAAAGAATGAGAAGTCTAAGAGAAAGGGCTGTAAATATGCAAACTGACCATGGGGACATCCCCGTAGCGGGTCGCTCTGAGGAAGCTGTGCAGATCTCCGTGCTTCATGAAGGGAAGAATAACAAGAGGTACATGGAAAGAGGACCCCGGATCCGGTTCTAGTGCGACCCCTGGTGAACACAAATAACCGTATCCTTGAGTAGCGTTCATCTCTGGAGAAAATCAGTGATGTTCAGTTATATTAAAATGCCGTCTCATCCACTTTATCTTGCAACGCGAAAGTAAACTGTTTCATCTGAATGCACGAGACTTCAGATTCATTAAGGAAGACTTGTAGAAAAATATAGGTAGGCCTAAGTAAATTAAACAAAAAGCTATTTGCGTTACAAAGTGTGTTTATTATTATAATAATAAATAAAAATAATATATTAACAGTAACCAACATGCAATATCAAGCAGAATAGACTGTTTTCAATCAGACTTAAAATGGCCTTGCTCGTTCTCTTATTATTATTATTATTATTGGTTCTTAATTAATGTGAATATACCTCAACCGCAAACAAAATCAGTCATTATTAACCAATCCTCATTATACTGGATACCATGCGATTATTTTTTTTCCCCATAAAACACAATAGGAGCATTTGAAGAATCTTGCGTATGTAGTAGGCTATATAATAAATAATTATAGGGTATACAAAAAAAAAAATTTATGAATCGTTTCCATTTTAGACGCACTGTTCCTTTAAAGGCCGTCACTACATACTGCATGACCTTGAATGGCTGCTGAGCATCATGGTACTGGACAGATGCCAATTGCATTATTACACATCACAGTTGCTATGATCCATTTAATTCTTACAATGGTAACACCCCCCCACCACCCATAATTCTGCAGGTCAAAGACAAGCGGGAGGTGAAAGTCAAGCGTATCCCGCTGATAACGTGCAGCTACAGGCATCACCAGAGGAACTTGTGGAAGTTCACACTTTGCCCTTGGTCAGGCCTATACAGGCCACAGATGACCAGTTTCCATGGAAACGTCTGCGCCCTTTGAAATCAGGTTATCCGAAACACTCCACTCCGGCTACTTATAAATTATACATTTTAGCCTAGATTTCAAACATGAAATAATCATTTGACTCAGGAGCGACATACCGAGCAATTTAACTACATTCACATGATGAAAATGCTTCATAATTTCTGCCTCCTTCAGAAAGGACTCCAGATCTTCTTTACTGTGGACTGCACCTACAGCACAAACAGGAATGTTTAGTGACATGAATTATTTCTAAACGAAGATCTCACTTTTTAACTTATTATCAGAGTCTCATATTTTACTGTTACTTGCTCGGTGCATGATATACCTTTCAAGGTTTTCACTGCCACTCTGATATCTTGTCCTTTCTGAGTGGAAAATACACCCTCGTAGACAGCCCCAAACTCTCCTGCAGATGGAGAAATTCCAGTGTAAGAATCCATATGCAGAATTCATTTTTAAAATGCAACCCCAATTACAAGAAAGTTGAGACATTTTGTAAAATACAATAAAATAAATCTAAATTTAATTGACAAACGTACAAAGATGACCTACGTTTTCACTGACCAACTGAATATTTCGTATATATAAAATAATTTCGATTTCGGGGATAAAGCAATAAATGCAAATAAAATGTTCAAATAATTAGATGTTATATATGCATACCATTTTCAAATACCAATTAAGGTTAGGTCAAAATATGGAAATGAAATACAAAAAAAAAGAAAATAAATATACATTTATGCATATGAGTATATTTACATCTATATAAAAGTTTCCATTTATGATAAAAAGAAATATAAAATACACAATCTGTGTATAGGTGTATAAGTGTAGGATACACTACCAATCAAATATTTGGATTGGTATAATTTTTAATTTCTATTTGAGCGTTTTACAAGTTATATATTGTTTTTAAATTGCATATTTTAAATGACAACTTTTAAAATGATTTCATATACTGGTTTGCTGTTCAAATAACGTTTAATTATTATTATTATTATTTAGTGTTGATATTGTTGGTATGAACTGCTTACTTCACACTGGACACGTTGAATAATTTACGTTACATTAAGAATGTTTACATTACCAATAAATAATAATGGATGCATTTCAAACTTTGTATACACTGCATGTATACACCTTTCCCAAGCTTTTGGCCCATTTTCAGCTTCGTACGCTCCACCATCACATCTCTAAGATCGCACAGCGGCCCGTCGCTCATCTCAGCTGATTCTGACACAGAAAGACAGAGACACATAGCTAAAACAGAGAGTGGAAAATACCAAAAAATGACCTAAAATAGCTCAAAAGTGCCATCAGAAGTCAGAATGATTCTCACCATATTATAAGTTCATACACGTTTTTGGGTTTATTACCTTACTGCATTAAAACTGGGTAGAGATTATGACATTTCAATTATTTAAATAACAGTGTTGAAACAAATTTAAAAATGTATGTTTTTCTCTGAACCCCTTTTCTATATAACCGTATGCATTTTGACGCTATTTTAATGCTTTTATTGAGTATTTGTTTTATTATCTGTAACACACTTGGCATGAGTCAGAGTTGTCGGAAATGCGAACGTATAGATGGCAGGGACGAACAGCAAAACTGACTTCTCATTGAAACGTACTTGTGGAATCAGTATGCAGCTGTTCATATCCATAGTCGCTCTGAGACACTTCCTCTCCAAGTGTTGTACTTCTGGGAGGACAAGGCTTACATTCAGCACTCTGAGTCTGATCACAGCTGCTCACCCTGAAAGCTGAATGAAAATGGTCGTTTTAACTGTGTATACAAAACTGGACGCTGATCTAAAAATGCTTTATGAGCTCACGTAAGGATTTGCAAGACCCCAGATTATAATCCACATTCATTTTATGGCTTTATAGCCTACTCTAAAGGTTTTTGTTTTAGTAAACAGAGTTATTTCTATTTATGTTTCTATACAAGAAAATATAGAAGCCTATGTTGCCGTAGCATGATATATAAAAAGTTAAATAAAAAAGGGAGATACACACTCTTGTAAGATTGCAACTCACAATTGGGTTTAGAAGAAAAGCAAGAACTCTGAGATATAAACTCCACATTTTTAATGAAAATTTTCACATGGAAAAGATATAAGTAGACTCACTGTTGACTGGCTCCGGTTGAGCAGTGTATACTTCTTCTTGAGGACGTCGATATCGAGTTACACCAGATGTGGATACCAGCTCAGTTTCTTGACCTCCACTGAACACATACGCACGAAGCAGCAAACAATATATTTTATGCAGCGCAGATATATTCAATCGCACTAAGCAGAAAACGCTATTGATTTGCTAAAAAGCTAATTTAAGTGACTATTATTCTAAATATTTTGTAGCATGTAGGTTAGTTTATGTCGGACAAGCATACGAATGCATAAAAATGTGCATTTTTTAAATACAGCATGTTTACCTGAGCTTGTGACGCTTCACAAAGATGAAAACAACAGCAATGAGAATGAGAAAAAGCAGAGCAGAACACACTAGACCAGCGGTTAGGACAGGAGAGGGAGTGGAGTCAGAAGCGGACCACAGGCTGCTTGAGGGTCTTACTGAAACACACAATTTTACCACTCTATATATATATATTACTGTAAACACAAAAACATATAAATACATTTTAAAGGACAATGTCAGTAGAGTAGTGCAAAAATTATCTTTTTATGAACTTATATGAATATAAATTATATGACTATAAATATATACATTTGAATATTTTCAAAATATCTGCTGTATGTGTGTGTGTGTGTATATATATATATATATATATGCCCCTCCTCTTTATTGTCACCATCACCCCGTCATTCACACTCCCGACACACACACAGGCACACCTGATATATATATATATATCCTATAGGAAGGGTATATATATATATATATATATATATCTGACATATTAATTATGCACAATACAAACCATATATTTTGTAAACAAAACCTTTTAATTTTGTATGCGATTAATCGCAATTCATAGCACTAATTATATTATACTTTATTACATTATGGTATTAGGGATTCCAAGGATTTGACAATTTTTTTACAATTTAGAAAATGCTTTATGAAGATTGTGTATAATTTAGCTTTGTTGGCATATGAATTCTAAACATATTTCTTTTTCTCTCTCTCTCTCAATTCTACTTAGATTGTAAAGTATAACATTGTCTCACCTTCTGAATGGGTTCGGTCTGTCTGGTGTTGTGTATCAACGACACATAACCCCTGCGGCGGACTCCACGTCCCATTTCTTCGACACTCTATCTTTGTGCCGTTGATCTCCACAGAACCGTTCACACACGCTCCTCTCTGCAACCCTCCTGCCGCTGTTTCCTCAAATACTATTTGGTTCCAAAGAAGCGTTGGGCATTTTAGGAAGAACACCTGGATCGAAGCAATAAAAGTGCACTTGCCGCTGTAGCTAAATCCCAGGTAAAAACCCTTCTGAGAGATCTTTCCCAATTTAAGGCCCTTAGCATGGCTCAGGTGCTCATCCTGAGGAAGAGCATCAGGAAATGGATGCAGGACTGTGATATTGAGAAGAGGTTGTCTTTGTGGTTTTCTAAAGTACTGAAAGTGCCTTTGGCTCGATTCTCGCACATAAATATAAATAGACTGCTTGTCTGCCTGAGCAAAACTTAGGTCCAAAAAAAGTTCATGGGCATCTTGTTTGGGGATCCAGTTGGTCCAAAGTGTTTTGGGATCCTTATTCAATTCTGGGTTACAAGCCTGGTAGACAGTGTGTGTGTAGTTCTTTCCAAGCTGCATTTGTGTCTCCTTCCACTTACATTGACCAAAGCAAAGAAGCAAATCAATATTTTGATGCATTATTCATTTTTCAATTATTAAAAAATGACCAGCGTTAAACAACACATCTGCTATTCTGTTGTATTTGTTTATTGACTGTTTAAAATAATAAACTCTTATCTGTATAAATAATTTGTAAAAGATTATAACCTATTTTATTCAGCGAGAAACTAACATGAAAACATGTATAATGTTAGAAAATATACCAATATTAAAATGTTATATATAAATGCTGATATTTTGAACTTTCCGTTCATCAAAGTACTTTCATTTGTTCTTAATCAGCATATTAGAATGATTTCTGAAGTATCATGTGACACTAAAGACTGCTAAAATTCAGTATTGTCATCAAAGTACTAAGTTACATAAAAAATACATAGCCTAAAATAATAGTAACAAAAATGTAAAATGCATTTATTACACAAAAATTGAAAATATGAACATTTTTATACATTGCCTATTATAAATCATAGCAAAATTAACTTTAAGTAACAGACTTTCTTCGTTAAAATCATTGCTTTAGGGACACAAAAGCCAGACCTTTATGGAAATACCCAAGTACAAAAAACTAACTTACAGCTTTTGGCGGCGAGAATGTCCATTTTAAACTTCGCTGTTTGCTTGAATCAAATACTTCTTCTAAAAAGAAACGCACTTTTATAGAGGTTGATTATATTTACATAAACCACGATAGAAGTAAACTGCTGTACACTTACCTCTGATTGGTGTTGGCTGTGCGGAGACAACCAATGAAATGGATAATAAAATATAAAACATTGAAAAGCTTCTTTTTAAAGTTAGTCACTCGACGTAAAGAATCTTTATTTTAAATGCGCATAGACCCAATATTACTACTAATGTTTTAGATATCTTTCTTTGATTGCAGTCCAGCACCCAGTGGGATATCCAACTCGAAACCTTTCTCGTTTCAAAAAGTTTATTTTCAGGTATTTCGTCACTGACAGAAAGGAAAATAAAGGGAAAAAAAAGACATTAATAGTCCGGTTTTTGTTCCATTGCACTGTCGAAGTAGCTGATTACGTGCTTCTTTTATAGAAATGTTGTGCAAGACTGTGGTATATATGGAATTTTAGAGAAATAGTTATGTGCTGATGTTTCCATTTAACAGGGAACTGAAATATACACCATCAATAAACTTCATCTAATATCTAACTATTAGCTTTCAGTATTTGTTACCTGTATTTGTTACCAGTATTTGTTTTCTGTATTAGTTTTATAACAATTTACAAAAAAAACACTCCCTACAACTCATCTTGTTGACAGAGAGATGATTTTTTTTAATATATGTGTGTGCATCTACATCTAGGCTTGATTTAACACATTTAAGACACTTGCCACGGTGAATCAGTGTATTTTGGTTGGAGATTCAGCTCTTAAAATTATGCCAAGAGCTCACTCTAAACCTGCACTTTCTGGAGTCCAGTGACGTTAAGACCCTTGGCACATACCGATGATGACCTATTTCCTTTAAAACAAAACTGCACAATACTTTATTGTTCTCGTTTCTGTCCGACAACCACCAGATTGGATGCAGTACAGAATTTTAAAACAATTTTATTTCCCAAAGACGTGTCAGCTGCGTTAGCTGGCATCAGCTGACTTTTCAAAAACAATTCGCTGTCAAATAATGACATTTCGAACAGTGTAAACAGGGCCAAAGATAATATCAAAGAGCTGAGACGCTCTAAACAACCATTCACTCAAAAAAGCTATCACACACTCATTCTTTAAAGGAGAAATTCTGAACTGCTGAAGTACTTTTGCTTTTGCATTCTGTCTGTACCATACATAGATGAAAAATGATGTTGTACAATTGTTGTGCTATTTTGTCTGTTTTTTAGTTAAATGCATGGCTTACATAACAGAAGGTAACCTCTTTGTAACAGCAGTGTCTTTTAAAACTCCCGATCCTTCTTTTATACTTTTACTTATCTTTAAGAAACCTTAAAAACACTGCAGCAGCTGGCTTATACAAACAAGTTAAATAAGATAATAACACTGCAAAGGTCACATGTATATAGTTTTTTCTGAAAACGTAAAACAAGAACTGCTGTCAGAAGGCTAACTGTCTATTTTACTTTTTTCAGACAAATATTCTGAGACTAAAAATGTCTCTAAAAGAAAACAACTTTAAATCCTCCATGAAATGAGCACTGATGCTGCTCAGACTTTTCAACGTGAGAACTGAGAATTCATCTAGTCACATCTCCTTGTCATTTCTTCTGATATGGTCCACACACACACACACACACACACACACACACACACACACACCCCACTAGTCCATCAGCACAGTGTTTAAAAGGAGACGGTCCTGTATAAAAGCAGGTGCATGGGTTCCCCTCACTGTAACACACACTTCTCTTTCCGACTTCCATATTTCCTGCGCCTCATTTCTAGTCCTCTCTCCAACCTCTCGTCTTCTTCAAGAGCCCTTGAAAATGAGAAGATATGTAATGAATATAGCATGTAGAATATGGTTCTATTTTGATATTTTTTTTAAATGTAATTCATTTCATTGATAGGGATGTCTTGGCTTCACGAGAAACATTTCAATTTTGGACAAGAAACATCTGGAGTATATTTTGTAATGTGTATGAATCTCACCCTCTCTCTTTGGCGTCTATATCATGCACGAGTTCGTCTCTCTGGTTGACTAACGATACCAGCTCCTGCAACAACAGCTGCTCTCTGGTTTTATGGGCCTGGGTTTTCTTCCATTCTTCAAGCAAGACAAAAAAGGATAATAAGAGATACCACATGCCACAAATGATAAAACTACTATCTTCAGTGTGTAAAAACACATGCATATGCTCCTGATCATGCGCATTTTCTTAGCCATACGGATCTCCATTTCACTTATATTTATGCAAGAACAGTCATACCTTCCACAGCCATTAAATCCTGCAGCTCTTTCTTTAGCAGCTCAAACTTCCTCTCCAAATCTTGCTCTTCTTGTCTGCCACAAAAAAAGGAATGATAACTATTAAAAAATGATCTTAAATCAGCCTCTGTTCGAATGAAACTTTCGAGAGGCCTTCATCTAAATACGTATAGTGAAACAAAATTGGACTAAGCTTGAAAAGACATACAGTAACTGTAGATGGTCTTGTCTCCTGATCAAAGCGTTCTTCTTGTTGACCAGAGTAAACCACTCCTGGATCAATGTCTCTTCTTCTACACGGTCACTACCTGTAAGAGCACGACTTCATCAAATGTACTGCCATTTGCTAAGCTCAAAGCACCATAATCTATCAGAATCTAAAGTTAGTTAATACTGTTAATAATAATCTGGAGGTGATATATCAGTGATGGATCAGTGATTTACCAGATTCCATAAGTCTTCTCAGTTTCCTCTCCACAATGTCTGCTCTGCGATCTATCTGCTTCTGTTCAGCCTCCAGCGCCTGCATCTCACTAAGTACATATTGACTGACATCCTGCAAATACACAAACACATCATAAACACACAATACTCAAATACTTACACCCATGTATATGCATTTTACAACCCTATGAAATACTGGTTTGGAGTTAGTTTACTATGCAATACTATAACATATAAGCCAATCTATAAAATACTTTTTTATACTTAGCCAATATTTCAAATGACTTCAAAAATCGACAAAAGACCTGATTCTCTCCTGCAGTGGCTTCTTCAACATGCTCTACGTTTTCTACAAAAACAAGACAGAAAAACAATACATCTAAAAACGTATCCAAGTTATGGATTTAACATGTCAGTGTCTTTGAACATAAAGTATATTTCAAGCTAAATCTTACGTGACTCCGAACCTTCTTTGGCTGCTTCACTTTCTGCTTGGACTGATGCAGTCTGGGTACAAAAACATAATGCACAGCAGCTCAGTAATAACAAAAACCAACACACACCAACATACACAAAAACAAAAATATTCAAAAACAAGATTTAAACAGAGCGTATATTTTAAACAAGAGCCATCACAACACATCTACAGTCACACATGATGAGTTCTGTGTAATGATCCTGAATACTGTATTTGTTTACTTCAGATATTCATATGTATTCAATATATATGTTTGTATTTACGCATTGTAGTTATTATTACACATTTCTGGATGCGTTTCAAAAGCACTGACCATGCTATTAACGAGTGCTGTCAAATGGTTAATTGCAACTAATTGCATTTGCATTTGCATTTGCATGCATGTATATATCTGCACATGCATGTATATATCTTCAACATATTTAATACATATTAAATATATTAATATATAATTTCTATGATTATAAAACACCAAGGCTACATTTAATAATTTAAAAATACAGTAAAAACACTAATATTGTGAAATATTATTACAATAAGAAACAACTGTTACACGATTTTGAAGGATAATGTGACAAATGGAATGATGGCTGCTGAAAATTCTGCTTTGCCATTGCAGGAATGTATTACATATTAAAATACAGTATATTCAGCCTTGGTGAGCATAAGAGTCTAAGTTTTGTTTTTAATAATTACAAACATTTGACCGGTAAAAGTACCTCTGTACCGCTCTGCTGTTCGTGTGGTTCAGGCTCATCCAGTGACTCTCCCCGGAGCTTCGATCTACGCTTTTTAACAAGATCTGCATCCTTGAGATGAGAAAAAGCCTTTGAGGCATGAATTCTTGGTGGTGCCACTGGAGGCTGCGCAGCCCCTGATCCTCCAGCCTGGCTCGGGCCCTGTGTTCGCTTAGTTCTTGGAGGTGGCACCAAAACACCAGCATCTTCCTTGACCTCCTTTTCAGGGTAGCTTCCATTGGTCTCTAGCGTAATGCCACCTGCCTGGAGCCTTTCAGCGCAGTAGCGAACAGCAGCTTCAGGATCAGCTTCCTCCCTTTTTTCAGCCACAGCGTAACTTGACTGGCTGCTGTTCTTCTCGATCTGTATAACACTGAGCTCCTGGCCTGTGAAATAGGTGCGTATCTGGTTGAGATACGTCATCACTATGAGCCTGTCGGGCACTGCCAGCAGCACCAAGTCAGACGGCTCTATCAATCTAGAGATGCCCAGTTCAGCAAAGCCATCAAATGCCTATGAATACACAAGGAAGGTAAGAGCACAGCAAAAACGGCCTTGTGATTTATTTTGTACAGTTATATTTAAATATACAGTTTAGACTTAAAATCTAAAAAGAAAAAAGTCAATATCTAATTTGAAAATTGGTAACCACCTTCTTGTTGTTGCGCTTAATGTCATAAGGATCCAGCATTTCATAATTTCTAAAGAGAGAATAACAAAGACAAAATTAAAACTGGGTTGATAAAAACTACATAATCCATGTAAGATTCATGAAATGAGCTTAATGCCTTCTTCCACATAAAAACACCCACACTTTATCTGGATGGAAGTGATGCAGGATGGCACAGAAAGCGAGGCCGTTTCTCCATGAGGTGCTGAAGTTTGTGATCCGGACGCCCTTGTAACCTTGTGTGACCTTTTGGCACCATTCCAACAGAGACTGACTTGAATTCACCAAGGTCGCAATCTAGAATTGAAAACAAAAACTAATTAATCACCTGCTCATCGATGTCACTATGGTAATATGATAAACATAATGAAAAAGCAGATTTAACAACCTCTGCTTCACTGGTTGGCGATGTGTGAGCTGTGGAACTTCCCTGAAGTTCTGTGGCATCTGCTGCAGCTCTTCGTTTATTACGAACAGGCACTGTCGGTTCAATATTGGCAGTTTCTGAAACCTCATGTTGATTGGCTGATGATGAACTGGGAATGGAGACGTCTTCTGGGAAAGAGGCACTTATACATTTCTTCACGCGAGGCATTGGAACAGGAAAATTGGGGGAGTCTTCAGCTACTTCTTGACTGGATTAAAAAAAGAAAGGTAATATTAAACAAAACTGATTTCTACATTCAAATAAACCAGTGTTGTAAAATGTAGATATATTTCTGAAGCCTAAAGAAATTCAGATTTATTTTTGTGTAAAAAACGTATAAATAACAACAAAATTAAGCACCAAAGTCTTTCACCTTTGTCAAACAATCGTTTATTTTTATTTACATTATGCACATTTTAATAAAGACAAACAGAACATCAAAGAAACACCAGTATTGGATGAAAAGAAAGTACTACTTAGAGAGCAATTACTGCACTTTTGTCCAAAAATTGCATTGTAATGTCTACAAATGGTGCAACAGTTTATCTTATGAAACTTACCTAAATACATCTATGATAACACCTGTGTCATCTACAGTGTCCATGCTCAAATGAACCGCATCATCTCCAGAATGTACAGCATCTTTTTCTTCCTCAACATTTCTATCTTTTTCAACTGTCTCCCCTCTGTCCTTACAGTGTTCACCAAGTGGAGCACCAGTCTTAGGTTTTTCACTTATAACTGTTACATCAGGTACTACCTGGCCAAGAGGTTCTAAACCAGACTCTTCCTGGCCTTTTCTGTTCAGTTCTACTTCATTGGCGCTTGAACTGGGGGAATCCTCAAGGCTCTCAAGCTCTGCTTCTGCCCTCACCTGAGTCTCCACTTCAACAGAACATTGTTTGTTTTCTGAGAGATGAAGCTTGCCTTCTTCTTCTTGAGGGAAACTTGGGAAGTTATCATCAGAGAACTTATCACTGAGTTTCTCTGAGTGGGGAATTGGGATGGGCATGCTTGCATCACTCTGTACTTCATTAAGGACTGCTATGTTAAGTAAATCTACAGTAGGTGGACAACTTGAGGAAACAGTGAGATCATCTGGAAATGAGTCAGTTAGACATTTCTTCACATGTGGCATTGAATCTCGATGGTTTTCTGTTTGGGGAACAATGTTAACCGAATCTGCTTGAGATGGAAGAGCGGATGAAGGGGCTGGAAGATCATCTGGAAAAGAACCACTTAAACATTTCTTCACACGTGGGACTAGGACTGGAAGACTTGAATCTTGAGGGTTTCTCATTTGGAGAACAATGCTATCTGAATCTGCTTGAGATGAAGTGGTGGATGAAGGTGCTGGAAGATCATCTGGAAAAGAACCACTGAAACGTTTCTTCACTCGTGGGACAGGAATTGGCAGATTTGATTCTTGAAGGTCTTCTCTGTTGTGAACAATGTTGTCTAAATCTGCGTGAGATGAAGGGGTTGATGAAGAGACTGGAATATCATCTGGAAAAGAACCACTGAGACGTTTCTTCACACGTGGAACTGGGACTGGAAGACTTGAATCTTGAGGGTTTCTCATTTGGAGAACAATGCTATCTGAATCTGCTTGAGATGAAGTGGTGGATGAAGGTGCTGGAAGATCATCTGGAAAAGAACCACTGAAACGTTTCTTCACTCGTGGGACAGGAATTGGCAGATTTGATTCTTGAAGGTCTTCTCTGTTGTGAACAATGTTGTCTAAATCTGCGTGAGATGAAGGGGTTGATGAAGAGACTGGAATATCATCTGGAAAAGAACCACTGAGACGTTTCTTCACACGTGGAACTGGGACTGGAAGACTTGAATCTTGAGGGTTTCTCATTTGGAGAACAATGCTATCTGAATCTGCTTGAGATGAAGTGGTGGATGAAGGTGCTGGAAGATCATCTGGAAAAGAACCACTGAAACGTTTCTTCACACATGGGACAGGAATTGGCAGATTTGATTCTTGAAGGTCTTCTCTGTTGTGAACAATGTTGTCTAAATCTGCGTGAGATGAAGGGGTTGATGAAGAGACTCGAATATCATCTGGAAAAGAACCGCTGAAACGTTTCTTCACACGTGGAACTGGGACTGGAAGACTTGAATCTTGAGGGTCTCTCATTTGTGTAACAATGTTACCTGAATCTGCTTGAGATGTAGGGGTAGATGAAGGGGCTGCAAGATCATCTGTAAATGAGCCACTGAGTCGTTTCTTCACACGTGGCACTGGGACTGGAAGAACTGAATCTTGAGGGTCTCTCATTTGTGGAACAATGTTATCTGAATCTGCTTGAGATGAAGGGGTGGATGAAGGGGCTGGAAGATCACCTGGAAAGGTTCCACTGAGACATTTCTTCACACGTGGTATTGGGACTGGCAGATTTAAATTTAGAAAGTCTTCTTTGTTGTGAACAATGTTGTCTGAATCAGTTTGAGATGAAGGGTTTGATGAAGGGACTGAAAGATAATCTGGAAATGTTCCACTGAGATATTCCTTCACATGTGGCACTTGGACTGGCAGACTTGAATCTTGATGGTCTTTTGTTTGGAGAACAATATTACCATGATCTGCTGGAGCTGAAGGGGTCGATGTACAGGCTAGAAGATCATCTGCAAAAGATCCACTGACACGTTTCTTCACACGTGGCACTGGGACTGGAAGACTTGAATCTTGATGGTCTTCTGTATTGAGAAAAATACCATCTGAATCTGTTTGAGATGACAAGTTGGATGAAGGGGCAGGAAGATCATCTGTATAAGAACCACTGAAACGTTTTTTTGAACGTGGCACTGGGACTGGAAGATTTGAATCTTGATGGTCTTCTGTTTTTTTCAGAGCAATGTTACATGGATCTGCTTTGGATAAATGGGTGAATGAAGGAGAAGGAAGATCTTCTGCAAAAGAACCACTGAGACGTTTCTTCACACGTGGCACTGGGACTGGAAGACTTGAATCTTGATGGTCTTCTGTATTGAGAAAAATACCATCTGAATCTGTTTGAGATGACGAGTTGGATGAAGGGGCAGGCTGATTATCTGTATAAGAACCACTGAGACGTTTTTTTGAACGTGGCACTGGAATTGGAAGATCAGTGCATTTGATTCGCATTTTTACTTCCGGCACATTAGAAACATTTGAATCCAGTTGTACCTGGTCTTTCATGCTTTCACCAGCTTGGGTCTGTCTTTTGTCTTCAGACTGGGGCATACTGGTGATAACAGAAGACAACATACTATTTTCTTCAAACTCTTCAGCAGCTTCTTCAACACCGCAGGTTTGAGATTTATTTTTACGCCTCTGAGGTGCACATAACTGTATGACTGTGTCTTCTGAAAGCACTAGGGGAACATTTTCTTTGTTGTGGCTATGACATGATTCTTTGGGTGTGGGCTTTTCATTGGGTTCTAATGAAGAAATCCCAATTTCAGATACTTTTACTACATTTTCAGCTGCTTCTATCAATGAGGAACCATCAGGAAAAAAAACACTTGTCAGTGGAACAGGTACATCAGTCAAGCAATCCATTTCTAAAGATGTACCTCCATCTACCGTAGCTAAAGAACTCTGGATGGTGGTGAGTGGGGTGTCTGGCTGTACAATTTGTGATGTACTCTGAAAATAATGATCAGCTTGTTTTATGACACAGATGTTGTCACTCTGAGCAGTTGGTTCAACTGGATTGCAAACTGGTGTCGATAACAGAAATGTATCACCTTGCTTCTTAGTTCTTCTTGGTGGCACAGGTTCTTCTGAAGCTGAAACAATCTGTTCTGTGACAGTCCTTGGGTTATCAGAATTTATAGAAGACAATAAGGGCATTAGTGGTTTCTCTTCATCCAGCAATTCATCCTTAGTCCGTTGGATGAAAAGAGAAACTTCTTGGACAAACTGATCTTGTGGCCTTAAGAACAAAAATACAGTAACACTAATTTATTTTCTGTTGAGATAATGAATGCATTGACTGTACCACGACACACTTAGAAATCACAACCAAACACCCTGTTTAGTAAGCAGTTGTACCACAGCATAAAATGCTGTCTTCAGAAACTGCACATACCTTTGCATCATGCAAAAAGTAAATTAAAATCACAATAACTGTGAATTTGGTCATAAAAGCAGAGAAGATCACAGCTTACAATCTTAGCTGAACAAATTCAAGGTGAAGTGTGTAATTTCTTTGGTAAAAACAATTTCTCTTCCCGTTTTTTTCGTTTGCAGATACAGCAGTAAGTAAAAACAGTGGAGTTTTTAAAATAGTTTCAAAATCGATTAAACCATTTCAATGGCCTAATTTTGGTCAGGACAACTTGTCTAGCCAAACAATGAAAGAAGCAGCTAAAATGAAAGAGCAGCAGATATGTTGCATATCTGGACTCAATTAATATTTCAGCAATTTCATGAAATTACACACTGCACCTTGGGACAAAACTCTAAATTAGACACACAGGCATAATATTAATATAAAAAAACAACAACAACATACAAAAACCACATAAAAGCAATTACAGCGCAAAATGTATGCAGATATAAGGTGGAAAACACTAAAAGAAAAACATATATAGCCGTGCTGCAGTTTACAGGACTTGCACGTTGGCTTTGAATGCAACACTCCTGATGAACTCACCCCTCTTCTGGAAATAGTGTGGTTGAGAGCTCATCCTTCAATATTTCACTTTTTATCACAATCTCATCATTACCAGTGTCCTCTTGAACTGTAACTGTTCTCTCCTGTATCAACGAGTCAACATCTGTTTTGTCCTCCTCCTCTTTGGTTATCTCATGAAGGTCAGCCTCTGTTAAAGGGGGCCACTTCCTCATTAGGCAAAATTCTTCATCTTCAGCAAACCAGTTTTCAGTCTCTTTTGATGACAGTGATGTTTCTGAACAACCACCAACCAAACGCCACATGTAGGGTTCAGCAGAATCAAAGACCTCAGACTCAGCTGCCTGTACGAGCTCCTCCGATGAATGATCACATCCAGCAGAGCTGTCCTCAAAAACCACAGATGAAAGACTGTTGAGAGGATCTAAAGTGTCCGTGTCTGACCCAGAGCTAGAGGGCTGTAATATTGCAGCAACTGTCTCATAACTAAAAGAAAGCAACACTTGAGATGTAAAAAAAAATATATACTAATGGAAATAAATTACTTGATGAATTGTTAACACAAGAACACAATGGAATATAGGTATAAGCAGTTTTTTTCACTTCTCAGGATATTTTTTATCCATATAAATATCCTGAGAAGTGAAAAAAATGAAAATGATTACAAAAAAAACCAAAAAACAGGTCTATGTATATTTCAAGTGTTTTTCCATAAAATCAATGCAAACATGCTCAGTGATTTCACCCAGTTATGTTATTTGATCTTACCCTCTGTGAAAGACATCAACTATAGTCCTAACAAGACCAGAAGATTCTTCAGTGGAAGTATCATCTGCCTCCAAAACTTCCCATCCTAACGCTATAGCAGTCTCTCCAGGTTCTGCAGTATCATGAGCTTTACTAGCAGACTGTTCCTCAACATGTTGTGCTTCCAGAAAAAACTTCACCTCGTGGTTTTCAATACTGATAAAGAATAGTTCAATAGTCAGCATGGTCCATGATGTAATTTACATGCGCCATGCGTTTCTCTCATGTACATGCACCATAGGTATTTTTAGGCACAGCACAGAGTCAGGTGATATAACAAAGTTAGTGAAGAAAAGGTATTAATCAGGTCAAAACAAATCATGTTGAGCCATGTTTTATTGTATTATTTTGAATGACACAATGGGTGTTGTCTTTACACGAACAGGCTTGCATTAACCTCTCATTAAAGTTAGTTTACTCCAAAATGAAAATTCTGTCATTCGTTACTCATCCTCATGTCGTTCCAAAGACCCTTGTTCATCTTTGAAACACAAATTAAGATATTTTTGATGAAATTGTAGAGCCATCTGGCCCTACATAGACAGCAACACAGCTGAAATTTTCCCAGGTCCAGAAACGTAGTAGAAAAATATCGGCATTTTTTTGAGCAAATAAAACAAAAATAACAATTTCCTCAACTATTCCTCTTCCCTGAGTTATGTCTTCAGCCATTTTAGAGACTATCACACTGCAGACGCACGCTTTGCCCTAAGAGTAAACAACACTTATGTGCATACTTTCCTTGCAAGCGTATGCAACGCTGATCATGTCAAGTAAGTTCTTAAGTAATCTACAAAATTGCTGAAGACATTAGGGGAGAAAAATGGTTAAATAATTTATGCTGTTTTTGTTTTCTTTGCACAAAAACAGTATTCTCATAGAGTCGCAAAACTGGAGTTTTGACTGAAGCCACTGATATCACATGGACTGTTTTACTGATGTATTTACGAAAGTTTCACTTCTGTAACTGGGCACATTTCAGTTGTGTTACTTTTTATGGGGGGTCAGATAGCTCTCAGATTTTATTAAAAATATTTAAATTTGTGTTCTGAAGATGAATGAAGGTCGTATATGTTTGGAATGACATGAGGGTGAGTAATTAATGACAGAATTTTCATTTAGGTGAGAACTAACCCTTTCAACAAAGTAAAGACATAAAATATATGTAAAATACATACAGCAAAATGAATGTGGCCTTTTTTTTACAAATTTACAAAACAACTCAAATGATGTCAAAACAATATACTGCACATGCAATAAAACAATATAAATGTACTTCTAGAATCTTTTCACATGCCACACACACAAAAAACATGCTATGTAACTCACCCTTCAGCCAAAAGCATTTCATAAGAACTTTCTATTTCTTTAGGATTTTCTTTAAAAAAAAGAAAAGTAAAAAATGGTCTATAGATTTCTGAGAATACATTTTGCTCAATGTTCAAGCTACACTCTAAAAATTGGTCTCTTACCAGGCCCTGTTATATCCAGTGTTTGATTTCTTTCAGATTCTATGTATTGGGTAAATTTGGTTTCAAATTTGGTGTGTTCTTGGGTTGGGCTTGATGGAGAAATTGCATATGTTAAAGCACCTGGGAAATCAGGAAGCCTGGCTTCAACTGGGGAACATTGCACTTCCAGGTCACTAAAATCTGTTTCATTGGTTGCAGAGAATGGAACCTCTGGAGAAGCTGGTAAGACAGTTGTTACTGGATCCTCTTCTTTTCTAAACCTTTCTGAGCATGGAAAACCATCATTTCTGGCCTTATCGGGGCACGTAGGGGCAAGCAAGAACATGGTTTTTGAATATTCTTCATTATCCTTTGTGCAATTTAAAGGCCAAAACTGCCTTTCTTTAAGAGGTTTAACCCATAAGGGCTTTAGAGTGGACCATATGCATTCCTGAGACTCTTCTATGGGCACAGGTTTTACTGTCGGCACTCCTACAATAAAAGAATACACTGGGCAAGAATGCAAAAGGCGAACCATGTCTGGTTCTTTATGGAGATAGAAACCCTCCACTTTAACTTGAGGCAGAGAAGAGAAACCAGGTATGCATGCTTCTCTTGGGCAGGTGGACACTAGCGCAAACATCCCCTGCAAAATAGTTTTGTCTATTTCTTTATAAGGAGTTGCAAAATTAAACTGGGCAAGCAGCTCTGACCTTGTTTTCAGTGGCCTCTCCAACAAGGGCATTTCATTTTCAAACCACGTTTCTGCATTTATTCCCTCACTTGATGAGAATCCCATGATTCTTGACTTCTCTGGAATGCACTGATATAGATAAGCAATACTGGGAGGAAGTGTAGCTTTGCGTTTGGGTACATATGGGAATCCTGGTATTCTTGCCTTTGATGGACAGGTTGGAGCCAATGCAAACATTATCTTAGTTAATTCACTAGGCCAATCAAGTCTGTCATTAAGAACAACAGGTTTCTGTTTAAAAGATACATTGAACAATGTTTTCTTGTCAACGAACCTATCTAAATGCTCCTTTTTAGAAGAAAATCCTAAAACATTGGATTTCTGTAGGCAAGTGTGAAGCATGTGCAGCATTATTGGTTTGGGCACAGATGGGAAACCTGGAACACAGACCACTGATGGACATGTAGGTGCCAAAGCAAACATTCTATGACCCTTTTCTTTGCATATCTTGTCCAAGTCCAAAACAACAGGGGGTTTCCTTAATGGATTTGAAGACAAAATAACTGTATTCAAAGACCAGTTTGACATCTTAGGGGTCTGGATGCTCGGACAACCAGCTATATGTGAAATCTCTGGGCAAGAGGGACAAATGTTTTGCATCTTTGGCTCCATCTGTGATTTACGACATGGTCTAGAAGGAAAGCCTGGAATACATGATGCTTTTGGGCATGTTGGTACCAGAGCAATAATCTGTGAGTTTGTTTCATCTTTAATGGGGTCAAAAATACCAGCCTGTCTGTCTTTTAATAAATTGCAAAAGATTACTGCTTGACCAGTAGTGTACTCCATGCCTTCAAGGATCCTTAGAGAAGGACATCCAGGGATTCTAGAAAGCACCGGACAGGATGGAATGAGCTCTAACATATTTGGCTCTGCTTGAGTTTCAGGGATAGAATCTGGCATTTGTGCAGCATTTTTAGACACAGAGGTTAATATCTCATTTGCAGGCCTAGAATCATTCGTCAGTTCTGATTCAGCAATTGTAGACTCTTGAAAAAGTAATTCTTCACATGATTGAATAAGTATTTCTTCGCTCTTCAGAGCAGATGTGAAATCAGATTTTGAAAACTGAATTGTATCCATCATCATTATAGTCATCTCTGAATATTCATCTGGGCTTCGGAGGTGTTCTTTCAATAATGATGTTTCCATGCTCAGCCAATCTTCATGCTTTTGCTCTGGAATTGGGGTCTTTGTAGATGTGTCAACAACAATTAATGTTTCTGAAAAAGATCTACGAGGGGTCTCTGTGGGCCTCTTAGCAGATGGAAAGCCAGGAATTCTTGTTTCATTTGGACATGCACATATCAGGGACACCATATTTGATTCATAGGGCGATTTTTCCAAGCTTGGCATTAAAATATTTTTTAGTGAGCTATGTGGCTCATCCCAAATTATACTTAAATCAGTAGGCCAGTTGATTATGTCTGTTTTACAAATGCTAGATAGTGCTGTTGATGGACATCCAAAAACTCTTGAGAACAGTGGACATGAAGGAAGAAGATCTACCATGTTTGGGACACACTCTTGCTGCAGTCCTGTAGGCTGATCGTCATGATTTCTATTATGATCTTTTGTAGTCTCTTCTTGCTTAAAACCTTTAGCAAACTGTTCAGTTCTGTCTTGTGATGTCCACGATACACCTTGATCCATATCATAATTTTCAACTAGAGTGTCTCTGTAATTTTCAGAAGGTGGAATCTGAGCACTTATGCTTTGACATCTGAGAAAAATAAGCATATAATCATATGTCAGATGTGAGGTTGTATGACAATACTAGAAGATTTTACTGCATGCATCATTCATCTTACTGACAACCATTTAACTGATTCAGTATATGTGATACAGGCCTAAATTGTCTTTATTACAACTCACAAGCTGTGTTTAGTTTTCACACCATTATGCATTTATAATATTAAAGGCATTGGTGACGCAAAATGACAATTCTGTCAAGGTTTGGAACAACATACAGCTGACTGAATGATGGCAGATTTTTCATTTTGGGTGGAACTATGCCTTTTAATAGAGCAGAGGATATAAATGTCATATGCAGGTGGGAAAAAAAGTCTGATGCAGTTTCGGCAAGGCAAAGCAATAAATGTATTATTTTATGTTTCCTTGCAAAACTCACCTCTCCTCAACAGTCAGTAATAGTGGCATGTCTGGTATGGAATGCCACATTCTGCAATGCATTTTCCTAAAAACAATTGTCAAAGTATTTCATGCACTATCCACTGCCTGCAGGATGTGCAATACAAAATGTCTTTTTTTGTGTAACATCACTTGGGCAATCCTGAACTTACCCCCTCTCCTGAATTCCCTTTTGTCCATCCTCACATCTTGCCCAAAAGTTCACATTCTCCTTGGTCTTCTCTAATGCAAAACTATTCTCAGAATTGTTTTCACTGGGCAGGTCTATCTCAGTTTCTGCTGGACTAAGTACAACTGAAGTTTCTTGTTTATGGCCAACATCTTTTGCTGATGCTTGGGTGTTATTTGCATGATAAAGCGTATGTGGAGATTCTAAATATGCGGATGGAAGACCAGGGATATTGTGTTGCTTTGCACAAGATGGCATAATCATAGCCATTTCTTTTATGTGGAAATACAGATGGCCTTCATATGTTTGATTCAAGGAAGAACACATCATATCGGTCTCATCCTTTGAGGTCTTCCCGTACAGTTCCTTTGCATCTAGAGGCCATACACTTGAGTCTATTGCTTCATTTCCCAATTCAACAGATGGCATACCTAATACCTTTGTAAAATGTGGACAAGATGGCACGAGGGAGACCATATCTGGTGCTTTCTTCTCAGTTATTTTTCTTGGAGCAGATGGGAAGCCAGGCAATTTAGCACTGATTGCACAAGTTTGGCACAAAGCTATCATATGCTTAATGAAGGCTTTATCCTTTATTTCTCTGTACTGAGGAGGAACAGCATGTATGGATTGAAACTTTCTGTCTAATTGTTTTACCCATAATGGCCTTTCATTTACAGGCCATTGTAATTCCACTTCAGATATTATGCTTGATAGCATCCCAGGTACATTTGAGACTGTTGGGGAGGAATGGAAAAGACAAACCATTAATTTAGGCTTTGGTGCAGATGGAAAGCCAGGGACACTTGCTTTCACCGGACAACTTGGCAAAATAGCATACATTCCTTTAAAACTATCTTTGTCCTGATAAGCAATATCTAGCTTGTCAAATGTGTACATTGGCAGACACCTCATACAAAAAGCTTTCTCATTAAAAAGGCAATTATTGACCCAAGTCTGGACAACTTTGCTTTGGATTAAAGAGGGAAAGCCTGGTGTTTTAGCTGTCTGTGGGCATGCTGATAGAGTACCAGACATTATTTGTGTTTCAGGGGTAAGCCATGGTGCAGAAGGAAATCCAGGTATTCTTGCTTTTCTTGGGCATGATGGTATCAATGACAGCATATTGCTTTCTGTAACTTCATACCAAGTTGGACACTGCTGAGATGGTAGTGTCTTTATTCGAAATGGTTTAAGGTCCTTTGGCTGCTCCTTAAATGAATTTAAAGTACTTTTAAGAATTTGTATAGCTGATATTCCAGTAACACAGGAGGTAGTTGGACATAGAGGCAGGAGTTTTGTCATACAGAATGCAATGTCTTGTTTTCGTTTTGGTGCAGATGGAAAACCAGGAGTCCTTGCTTTTTTTGGGCAAGATGGTAGTAAATTCAACATCTCTGCTAGCTGGTCCTCTTTTTGTACATTTAGAAGTTGAGGCAATCTGGACTGGTTCCTTTGTGCTATTATCACAGATAATTGATTTTTGGGTGGCCACTGTTGGAAGGTATTTTGATTGGCAAGTTCTTTTGCAGATGTGAATCCAGCAATGCAGGAAATCTTTGGGCAACATGGTAAAATCCTGACCATACTTGGTGCAACCGGTTTTGGAGCAGATGGAAATCCTGGAGTCTTGGGTGCTGCTGAGCAAGATGATCTTAATGCAACCATCTTTCTTGCAGTTTCCAAATCCACCTTTATTGAAGACATTGGCAAAATCTGTTGCTTTTTCTTTTTCCTACAATAAAATACTAAATTCACTTTAGGCCATGTTTCATCTTTGCAAATGATTGGATATCTTGTAGATAAACCTGGAATTAGAGAGACATCTGGACATAATGGAAGAAGACTGACCATACAGAAAGGCAAAGATGGGAATCCTGGGATGCTGGCAGCTTTTGGACAAGTTAACTGTAGGGATACAATATTTTCCACAGTGCTTTGATCATACAATGAGCAATCGATATCTTGAATAAGTTTTGCTGGTTTCTCCTTTTGAATGAACTCTTTGAGTATCTTCACAGACTCATCCAAAGGCCATTTTGTGTCTTGAAAGGTTATAGATGGCATCCCAGGTGTAAAAGCAGTTCTCGGACAGGTTGGAAGAAGATATATCATACTGAGAACAGATGGAGAGTTGTCAACATTAGGCTCTTCTTCTTCTTGTTTCATCCAAGGTAGTCGGTCTACAAATAAGTCTCCTATTTGACTCTCAGCTATGTCAACAGCTAATATGGATGATGACCAAGGAGAATAGGACTCTTTTGGGCAAGAGGGCAGCAAAGCGGCCATGCTTTTGGTGCTGAGGGACAGGGACATTAAAACAGAGATCAGAGGGAGGATGTGAAATGGATTTATAAAAAAATTATAAGCAAATGGACTGCGACACATACAGTATATGCATTTTATATTAATGTAGCATAACAAGCTTCTACAGTAACTATATGCTGGCCAATTTGACAGACTTCACACTTCATGTGCATTATTCCATACTTACCCTTCATTAATGTGATCTGATTGGGACATTTCTGTATTTGAGAGCAGCTGCGGCACAGATTCTGGGCTGGACTCTTGTGATTGTATTTCTGCTAGCTGAACGCTATTTTGAAAGGACTCTGGCTTTTCTTTATGAGGAATCGTCTCATCTTCTGTCTGCTCATGTGCAGCTGAGTATAAAATGTCCAGCTCAGCAGAACTCTGTGAATTCTCTGACTGATTGATCTGGACTTCAGTTAATGGACCAGTGAATGTAGGGATTGAAGAGGGTTCTGCAACATTTTTGAGGGCTGCGTTGGTGGGTAATCTATCTGTTTGAGACAGCTCTGATTTTGGCAGCTCAAAATATGTGACATCAGTGATAGAAGACTCACTGGGCAGCAGAGAGGTCATACTCTCTGGTCTAGGAAGAAAACACATCAAAACTGATGAAGCGTGCTGGGAAGACAGCAAGAACGAAAAAAAAATAAATTATACTGCATTGCATCACCTTAAAACAATGTGAATTATCTTTCTCTGAAATTAATAAAGTGTTAATGAAAGACCATGCTGAAATGCAAAGCAATTTTGGAACAATTTTTTTTCATGGACCTGTAGGAACAAAAATACTCTCATATTTTTGCCTTCATTCATTACAATATGTCAGCTTGTGTTTTAAGATACAATCTAATACAAAAAAATCGAATTAAGTGAAATTAACCCTGAATTTAAAACACAGAAACCAAACAAAAAATGTCAGTAACTATTTCTAAAACTGACAATTCAAAACTCTTCTGTTGCTTTTGTGACCTTGCGGTCAGTTGCCAAATTATATCATAACAATATGTTAACTTTTGATTTTAAAGCAGGGTTAAAGTCCTCACAATTATGATTATCAGCATTTACTACAGACATTTAAACACACCAAACAACATAGGTTGATTTAACATAAGATAAGACAATACAGCTACAAAAATAAATACAATTAAATATGAATAAAAATGAAATAATAAAAAAATTAATGAAATAAAACAAATACAGGCTGTTATTGTTTCATCAGAAAATGTCCAAAAAAGTCATTAAATGCAACACTCAAGTATACCAGACACTGAAATCAAATATGTGAGTGCTTTGTCAACCAACACTTATTCACTATACCAATCCAATGCACATGCTATTGAACTCAACCAATCAGCAAAATTATTTTTCTTCATATGACTCACCCTTTTACAGGCCGCACAACCTCAACTCCAAAAACAGGCCGTTGCTTGTCCATATTGCTGTTTGTTTTTTGGTTGGCTATACTGATGACTCCGGCTCTGCGAGGGTGAGGTTCATGGTTCTGACGAATATCTGCATCCTCATCAGCTGCAGAAATATGCCCAGACACCACACAAGAATTACAAATAATAACAAAAAAAACAATCAAATTTATATTTAGTACAACAAGGATTTAGCTGTTAAAGCAGCTGTAGTGCATACTCACTAGAAGACAATGTATTGGGGCATTCCTCCTCTGCTAATACACCTAACTGTCTGTGTTGCTCTGAAAAAGAAATATATAATATACCATAATAATATAACAAATTATTAAGCACTAAAGCAGCATTCCAGCGTTTTATGGTGGCATTCCTAAAAATATGGAATATAGGAAGTTCAAGTCATATGTGTCTGTTAAGGTACAGATCTGCTTTTAAGATTAGTATTCAATAAAATGTATGCAAATCATACAAGCAACACATGTAACGATGTATGTTTTTAAAGAAATTACTGCTTTTATTTAGCATGAATACATAAATTTGATAAAAAAAAACTCATTTGCATTTTTACAAATACAATAAATTCTGAAATAAACAGTGTTCTATATTAATTAAAAGATATTAAAAAAGGTGTCACTGCCTCTATATATATATATATATATATATATATATATATATATATATATTTACAAAGTAGTTTCATTCATATGTTCTGACTGTTAATAAATTTTGAATTTTGTTCTCTTTTAAAAAAGCTTGTCTTGTATTAAATATAACATATATATATATATATATATATATATATATATATATAATTTAACATAATGTAGTTAAAAACAGTGAGTCAGAAATACTAAACAGCTTTATAGTTATGATAGATCAGTCCACTGGGAAGAATGGAATGTTTGGCTTTCCGAAACTGTACTGTTATGTAAGAAATGAGTGTAATCTAAAACAGATCTCACTAGCTTAAAACATTTTGAATCAGTTCTCTGTTATCTATTCAATGTACAACACACATTCACAGCAAGCACACACAGAATGAGAATGAAGCACAGATAAAGGTTCAGGCCGGCACATGTACCTGTGAGTGAGTCAGTGGAAGAGACTGAATTGGAAGTGATAACAGGGTCTGCAGTGGATGTTTGGGCATAAATGTGGGGGTCAGAGGTCATGAATGAGGGTGAAGGAAGAATGACAGGAGAGGTAGAGGTATTAACAGGAAGAGGGGCTACTGGTCTGCGCACATTAGGTATAACCACTGTGGACACAACCTGATGCCTCCATTCAGACGTCTGGACCTCTGGGAGAGGACGTTAACATTAACCAGATGAGAATTGAAGATGACAGAAAAAGGAGAGAATGATTACAAAAGAAGAGTAAAGGATGAGGAAATGAGTGCACAGAGGAAACAATTTAAAGGATTTAGATTCACCCAAAAGGGACTCCTTTACTTTATTCAGGTTCATATGAAAGTTTGTCTTTAAAAACAAAACATTAATATCATCCACTGAATTTACAAAAGTTCTGTTCAAAATATGTACACAGCTTAAAGGAATAGTTCACTTAAAAAAAGAATATTTGCTGAAAATGTATTGACCAAGATGTAGATCAGTTTGTTTCTTCATCTGAACAGATTTGGAGAACTTTAGCATCACCAAAGGATCCTCTGCAGTGAATGGGTGCCGTCAGAATATCCAAACAGCTGATATAAACATCACAATAATCCACAAGTAAACCATTGCTCCTGGTTAAAACCCATAATACCTCCAGTGAAATACACTGTTGTCCTCTCACATCAAAATCCACAGAAATATTTGTTTAGAAGTTGTCTGTGCATATTTCTGTCCTGATGCAGACGTTTTTACTTCAAAGCAATTTGTTTTTTGCAAACTAAAGCCAGTCTTGCACTTTGTGATTCTTTAAAAGTCCTTTAGGATTGTACTTGTCAGACTGTATGAACACAATGTCACACTTTGGGATCTCAGTTGTTATTGGTCACGTTCTGGGTTAGGAGGCAGACACAGGGTAAGTTCAAACGGGAGCGTTTGAATGAAACAACCGAGGAAGTGGCACACAGCCGATAATACAAACATAGGATGAATCTTCACACAAAGGGAAAAGTCAGCAATACAAGGTAAAAGTTCTTTCCTTTTAGTTGAGGGCCAATAAAGGAGATCCCTCGGCAGGCAGACGAGAAGTTGAGCAGCAGGTAAGTGTGCAACCTTGAGAACAGCCGTCGAGTGAATGGTAGGAGCAGGTTATGAAGGTGTGCCGGTGAGTGGTTACAGGTGTGGGCAATTAGTAATCTGGGGATTGTGATCGGGACCATGTGACCGGTTCGGATGATGACGGTGCTAGAGTGACATTATTAATGTCAGACTGTACGACAGTCAAGACGTGAGCGCTAAAATGAAAACATGAAAACAGCGGCGCAACCAGTGATTATCATAGCAAAGGCAACATATCAGATGAATTTTGTGGCTAAAACCATACAGTGTGAGCTGCGCTTAACAGACTTTCACTTAATAAGTTGAACTGGAGTCTTGTGGATTATTGTGATGATTTTATCAGCTGTTTGGACTTTCATTCTGACAGCACCCATTCATTGTTGATCATTAACTGATGAGCAAGCACTGCAGTGTTAAATTTCTCCTAATCTTTTTTGATGAAGAAATAAACTCATATACATCATGGATGGGAGTAAATATTCAACAAATGTTCATTGAACTATTTCTTTAAAATGCATTTAATTGAATAAAGAACTACATTTATTTAAATGGTATATAACTAGTTTCAAAGTAGCTTAATACTAATTGTAATGTAGAATCTCAGTGTTGCTTTAATTCTGTTCAATAACATAAGTTGATGTTGCAAAGTGACATTAGTCAATATTTTACTTCCAAATGCTATTTTCAAAAGCCAGCAGATTTGGGACATCATGAGGGTGAGTATATGATGACAATTTTCATTTTTGGATGAATTATCCGTTTAAAAAATTAGGCATGGTTGATTCAGAATTAGAAATTGTACAATATTCATGCTCCATTAAAAGGCATCAACCCTACGTCAATGCATAATTTTTTCATCTTGAACTCAACAGATGAAAACTAATCATTTCATTAGTTTAACACATGCAAACAGTTTTAGAATACAGTTATCCTAGAGTGTTTACTCTCTACCTGACTCGGCAACAACAGGTGCAGTGATCACAGGACCAACATCAGGAGTGGAACTCAGAGGAGCATCGGAAAGAGTGGGACGACGAACACATGGAGTAGAAACACATGGATACGGGGTGGACTGAGAACTAGATGAAGCAGCAGGAGCAATGGAGGGAGAAACCACTGATGCTGGAGAGGGAGAGAGGATGACAGCTGACAGGGTTTGAGAGCAAGAAGTAGAGACTGACTCTGAGCTGGGCATCTCAGAGGAAGGAGCCACACTGGAAGATGTTGCAGCAGGATTGGGAGTAACGGTGGAGTCCATTGGTTGAGGAAGCACACAGGATGAAGGCGTTGGAGGAAGGGGGACATACATTAGAGGAGAGGTTTGTGCAGGAGAAGAGGAGGTCACTGAGGCTGGATGGTGCTGGTGGTTATTGTGTTCTGGAGAGGTAAAAGGAGCAGGACACAGAGTAGGGTGCACCTTGGGAGGCCTCCACTCTTTTTGCCAAGATGCTGGAGTTTACCATAGTGAACAATAGAGCGCATGTATGATAAGCAGGCAGTGTTTACAGGGGAACAAAGAAGAAGAAAAAAGAAAAAGGTATGATTAGCACAGATTTAATAAATATGTTTGTAGAAAAAGGTTTTAATATTAAAATCTTATGCCATAGCCATTTGCTACTTTCTACTGTTAATTAGAGAAAGGTAGTATTTATAATTTAGGGTAGGGGATACTGATATTCTAAAGAGTCACCAATCTTTCCATAACATACAAATTGTATTATTTTATTTCAAACGTTTGGGGTTAGAAACTAATACCTTCATTGAGAAAGGTTGATAAATATGCATCAAACGTTACAGTTCAAATCTTCTATAGTGTTTCAAATAATTAGTGTTCACAATATTTCTGTTATTACTTCATGGCAATACTGAAAAGCACCTCAAGCGAGAAAACTTCTTGAGAATTAAGGCATTGCAGCTTTTTCATCCCTCATTTTGATACAATACTTCAAAATGCACATAAAACCAAGTAGATGGAAACATAACTAGTGACTTCATAGCTCTTTATGACCTACAAATAATTTCCATACTATGCATGAAATTCAAATTCAAATACAACGGTTCAAATTCAATTTAAATGTTAATTAATATGGGATCAAGTTTTAAAATGTGTGTTAAATATGAACATCTGGCCCATGTACCTGTCTCGGTGGCAGAGGGCATGCTCGTAGGCTTTGTAAGGGCGGAGCCTGGCTCAGCCAATGAGGCGCGATAGATTTTTGAGGGCCGTGGTGCAGGTAAAGTCGTTGTGCCTTGAGGGGAGGAGCCAAACTCAAAAGAGGAGGGGTCAAAATCAGGAGGGGAGGAGTGTGAAGAGGGAAAACTCTGAGGTCTACTGGTCTTGCTACGAGCAACAGAATGGGTGGCTAAATCAAAAGAGGAAAAAGAATGAGACAGAAAAAAGAAGAATGAAAAAAGACGGAATGGAAGCAAGGTGAAGCAGCAACAGGACAGGTAAAAATAGATATGCAAATATCAAATAAGCAAAAATACATTGCACAGTTAATGCAAGCTAAAATACAGATATTAACAAGCGATATGTTTACTGACTTACTCATTACCTTTCTGTGTTATATCAGGTAGAGGAGTCTGCTGAGAGGACGAGGAGGATTGAGCAGAGGAAAGAGAGAAAGATGTGCTAATCCCAGGAAAAAAAGAGAGAGGCCTTTGGGGAGGAACCAGCAGAGCGACTCCTCCAATAAATCTTACAGCAGCAGAGCGACTGCTCTCTTTTTGTAAATCGGTTGATGTGTGTGTTTAAAAGGAGGCAATAAATCAGACCTAGCAAGACCTCCAGACGGCCTTTGAGTGACAGATACAGCAACTTAAGGGGAAAAGGAGAATGTAGAGTATGATGACAGGTGGAGAGGAAAAAATAATTTATTTCTTGGTTATATCTATTTAATTACCTAATATAAAAATATAGGTGAATATAGGTAAAAATAGGTGTCTCAGAATTCATGCAAATATTCATGCAGATATTCGGCATGAATATAACAAATGGAATTTAAAATAGTCAAACTGTGAGATTTAGTTTATGAAATTCACTACTGTTCAAAATTTAAGTAAAGAGGTCACTTTACTTAAAGCCTTCATGTATAATGCACTATAAAGTGAGTTGTAATAAAATATATCTTGTCGTCAGTAATAAATTTAAAGAAGCATACTGTACTAATGAATTAAGTGTTATAATGCATTAACATACTGTTATAATGCATTAACTGTGGTTACTGTTATTCATAAGATTGAATAATGCATTATAAGGTGCATTACAAGAAAATATTTCAGAATCATTCTAATATGCTGATTTGGTTCTTATGAAACATTTATAATTATAATAGAAATCTTTTGTAGTAAGTTAATTGATTAAATTTGAATACATTTATGTTTTATATATATATATATATATATATATATATATATATATATATATATATATATATATATATATATATATATTTTAATGCTGTTTTAAAAATTTCTGTTGATCAAAGATGCTTGAATCCTTACTTTTATAATAATAAGAATTGTTTAATGAGCAGCAAATCAGAATATTATAAATATCGTGTGAAAATGAAAACTGCAGAAAACTCAGAAATGAAAGAATGAAATAAATTAAATTTTAAAATATATTAAAACAAAATTTGAATGTTTCACAGTATCGCTCAGTAGTTTTTAATAAAAAAATTAGTATTAGTATTTACATTTTTTTTTTCTTTAAATAATATTTTTAAAAATAGTAATTTAGTTTCTGTTTGTTTGCAAAAAATTACTTCACCTTTAAAGCACACCAAATCTTCTAAAAACATAAGTGAACAAAACATGTACTGTAAGCAATAACACATAGAAGAGTGAGTCTGTGGATGATCTATGAGGTATGGACATGTACACAGTGCAGCAGATGGAGACCAGCACAACTCTGTGGAGATCTGCTGCACTGCACCGGGTGGAGGAGTTATTGTACCTGAGCCGGTCGGCGGCTGGAAGATTTTGGGCAGGGCAGGTGGATGAGCACGTGCAAATGCAGATATAGTGAAGGCGTACGGGGAGGGGCGTGCCTGTGAGGCGCTGCCGGCAGGACGGGGGAGTTGGATACAGGAAGTGGAGAGGGGCGGGGCAGATGGGTCAAGAGCGGTGTATGACAGGGGGCGGTACTGGAGAGGAACGTTAGGTGTAATGAAGGTACAGCTCATCCGCTCCGGTTCAGAATGAGCTGAGTGAAATGATGATGATCATGGAGAGGAACACACAAAAACAGAGGAAGTTAGAGTGGACGTGCATTTACTAAAGAACAGTTGACAGATAGCAGACAAAAAAATGCAGATAGATAAAGAGGAACTGAGCAGGCAATCATTCTGAAGAGAAGAAAATGAGTGAAACCAGGAAGAGATGCGGATCTCAGATAAAGTCACACACACACACAAACTTTTGACCAATGGTATGCTGAGGTCATGGGAATGCATTATGCAATTTCACCCACTTTCTGACAGATACAAAGCATTCCAAAGAATCCAGTCTATCCAAATACACTGTAGCAACATGAGTTAGAACGCGTCTTACTTATTACTTTATTTCTAGTATCTGATAGAAAATTAAGAAGTGAAATAATTATATATAGATGTATGTGTGTGTGTGTGTGTGTGTGTGTGTGTCTTTTGTAATACTATTTAATTTGCACAACTCTAATCATTTACACTTGAGTGCATAATAACAGTAATAATTTATTCTTATTAATATTTAAAGAGGTGAAATAGTGCTAGAAGAAACACAGCATTTTTACAGAATGCTTTATGTATTTTTACCATGGTTAATGTATAAAATAGAGCTGTCAAACGATTAAGCACGATTAATCACATCCGAAATACACACAAATGCATGTATATATTTAAGGAAAAATGTTACATTTATATATTTAATATATTTAAACATTATATAATTCAATTAATATAAATATATACAAGTAAATATTTTCAAAATACATGATGCATGTGTGTCTTTATATATACACATAATAAAAGCACACAGTACACATTTTTATTTTGAATATGATTAATCCTGATTAATCGTTTGACAGCACTATTATGAAATATTTTTAAATATAAAATATACACAATAAGAAATATATAAAACTATATATATATATATATATATATATATATATATATATATATATATGTGTGTGTATAGATTTCTTTATTACATATTAATAATCTAATGTGTGCAAGAATTTGAAAAAAATAATCTTAATACATATACATATATACAGTATGCAGCATACAGTATGCATATGTAAATTATGCAAAATAGGTGAACATACAAAAATAGATTAATATAATCATACATATTAAATGTTACTGTTAATGCTCTCTGTTAATGTCCAAGTGCATTATTTATTTACAAATATTGCAAATTAATATATATCAGGCAACCGCAGGGTCACATTTTCTGTTAGCAATATCAAAATTTCTCAATAAGTGTCCCACAATTGTGATGTAAGTATTAACCAACCTGGATCTGTCATGATTGAGCAAAAATTGAGCAGTATAAAAACTGTAACACTCCATGATACTTTTTGAAAACAAATACATTTACATATTATATTATATTATAAAATGTTATACTAAAAATGAAAAGTTCCAGTGTAAAGGAAAGAAAGAGAGTGGAAAAAAGCCAGAGTGTTCAGTAAACTACCTGTGTCAGAGGGACCTGCGTCTACAGCAGGCCTCCAGGCTTTGTCATGTATTCTCCTAACAGGAGGAAGAGGAGCTAACCACAGACAGGAAGAATAGAGCCAGAAAGAATGAAACAGATAGCACTTGAAAAAAAAATAACACGGAAGCTACCTTTAAATCTGAAATACAGCATTAAACTGTGGCTAACATGAAAAAAACTCAATACAACCAATCGACTAAAAACAAAACACAATCACCAGGTCATCTACATCTTTGTCAGTTTTCATTAAACCAGGAGACAACACAACGCTAGGAGAAAAAAAAATGCAAATTCCTTTTCAGAACAGGAAATGCCTGCCTCAAAACTGGTTTCCTTCTATTTTTAGCTTCAAGTTTTATGGTGTGTGTACTTAAGACAGACAGAGTGTATGTCAGTATTACCTATTGCTGCTGTGGCCATTTTCACAGCGGCACTCATTCTTCTGTCCTCCTCTTCATCGCTGTCATTAAAGTCATCCAGGTTTCCAATGTCGGACTGCTTCAAACTCATCAGACTCGCCAGACTTTGCATGTCCTCGTCCCTGAACACACAACACAGAATACAGTACTAGTGAAGATAACCGAAAGGCCTACTGAAAGTAAATGGTCTGCCAGGACTACACAGATCTAGAGAAACACATCCGGGACTCACGTGGCTTTGCCCTCCTTCAGGAAGACGCAGGACAGGGTGAGTTTGAGCGTGGCATCCAACACTTTCACAGACAGAGGCTTTAGTGTGAGGGCCAGGTCGAACTGAGCCGGGGTCGCACTTGCATACTTCTTCATGTTCACATCCACTGATGCTAAAACCTTTCTGTGACCTTTTGTTTCCTGTGGACGTTAGAGCACAGTTCTTTCCAACTTCTATCAAACTATCACAACTTAATAGGAGACACGCTTTTTCAGTAATGCTGCCTTTTTATAACAATTTCATGCAGAAGAGCAATAAAGCTATATAAAATGTTCCAACTACTTTTTTTTTGGGAGAGCCCTTTATTAAATGGAGAAAAAAAAGTCAGGGAGTGGCCTATACTTTAACCAACACAGAAATGCTTTTGTGGTTAGCAGCTAACAGCTAAAATTGCAAGCACCTTTACTAAACAAGCTAAGATTACAGAGTAGACAGACTCACATTCTCTATGATGAAGGTCCAGTCTTTGTCCTCAAATTCATCTGCATTTGGATCCTAAAGGGAAAGTGAAAATTGTTGATGGGGACATGGAAAACTAGCTTAAATTTAGGTGACATAAATGACAAAATTTATGTTTACAACTTCTTATTTGTTTATTATTTGCATATTTAGGAACCGTACCACAAATTATCAGCTAACATTCAAAGGTTTGGGGTTGGCAATGATTTAAATTTAAAGCTGAAATTTCAGTACTTACCAGGATTGTCTGATGAATAGAAATTCAAACGATTTATGTTATTTTATATTGGAACAATTTTGGGAAAAGATTGGAAAAAGATTTAATAACTTAAATCATAACTGCTGAATCTATTTCACAGACAAGGTTTAAATCTAAACTGTTTCAACTGAAAGAAACTTGCACTGACTGATCTTAAAGGTGCCAATATTTTTTAATTATTTCAGTATGTGGCTTAGTTAAGGTCAGTTATTGGCTTATTTATAAGGGTCATGAATAATAATGTTGAGCTCTGCTCTGTTATTTTCTTCAGTTGGTGTAATGTTCAAAGAAATCCCTGCTTTTCAGTGGTCTTTTATTATTCACAAGATTTACATAAGAAGGAGGAAACAATGGTGTTTGAGGCTCACGGTGTGTCACTTCCATGTACAGAACTATTATTATTCAACTAGGCCGAGGTAAATACAGTTTTAAATTCTATGGTACCCTTAAAACATGTCAGTGCTTTTGTTTTGTCTTAAGATGCAGTTTGTAAGGCATGTTCATTTAAAAATGACTTAAATGTCCTACTGAACTATGACCTAACCCCGTTTTAGGCTAAGCCCTGTCTATGAAACCGGGCCTTAGTTTCACTCAAAAATAAAAAGTAAATATATTACATTGTATTCTATTTTATGTCATATCATATTCACCTTAAAAAGAGTGACAGTGATGTCCACGCTCTCAGGAACCTGCCAAAGCACAGTCCCCCTGTATGGGTTTTTGATACCTGGTTGCCAGCCATGAAGCTAATGAAGAGGATGACACAGAAAAGACAAAGTTAGAAATATACACACACACACACACACACACACACACACATGGATTAGGTTTTTTCTGCCTAATGCAATAATGTCACTGTATTTGTGATATAAGCAGAATATGTTTGTTGGAATTATTATTACATCACTTTTTCACCCATTAATTTATGCGTGTTGGGAGGGCGCATTTGTTTATTTCTGCTTTCTGTGATATTACTAATAATACTAATATGCTGATATTTATTGTTCTCCTCTGTTAAATTTGTAAAAATTCTATTTAGACATTGTGTCCTGATTTAACAGCGAAATACTATCCAAGCAGAACCTTAAATGAGAAAAGAAAAACTATTATGCGCTGTTCTGGATTTACAACTTTACTTAGCTTCAATAGCTTTCCTATTCCAGCAGCCATTAAAAAATGAACAATTCTAGATAAGTAAGTCAAGGTGATGTCGCAACAGCAGCATCTTCATATAGTACATGAAGGTTATAAATGTGTGAACGATATAACACTAGAAACCCACATCCTCTGTTTACCTTGCTGCAGATGCGTCGATTTCGTCTGATCCAAACCACTCGCAGTTTGTCTGGCTGCCTATGAATGACAATAAAAATATCATAGCTCTCCTTCCACACCTAAAGTACATATTTTATTATTTAGTTTGTTTAGTGAGCATGTAACATTGCATGAAGCTGTATATCTTATTGCAAATTTTAAAAATGGCTCTTGTAACTCAGAAAACATAACCAGGACTTTTACCTAAAACTCTATAAGGAACCGCTTTAAGGAGGTTAGTCTCCATCAGCGAGAAGAAGGGGACTACTATCATGCGCACTCAGTTTGGGTTATTAGGTTACTCATCTGACCCACATGCAGGAAAGCATTAGCTGGCTTCATTGAGTGGAATGCTGGAGCTTCTTTAAGATCAAGTCAAATTATTTGTTCCTGTTCCAACAGGCTAACGTTGTGCATAATGTGAGCAATCGCAGAACAAAATGCATTTCTACTATTTAAATAACCATCAGAGAGACTCATCATGAGGTGCAGACGGGTCAATATCAAACATATATATATGAAACACATTAAAATACGCCCAAGTTACCATTCTAGAAAAGCACAAGCATAGCTGTAAACAATAATTAGATTAAAGGGGTCACATCATGAGGAATAATTTGAGATAAAATAATTCACTGTATGAAAACGTGCTGTGATTAATTTTCAAACTTCCAAAAGTCCAAAAAGTCCAATTGAAACAAAGTTACGCAAAAAGCATTCATTCTATACTTACACTGTGAAACTGGTTTTACCTCATTTTACACAAATGGACCTCAATAAAGCATATAAAATAGTAATAACAAATATATTACCTTACATAATAAAAATATTAGTGTTAATAAGTAGTGCACGTTAATTGTAAGCTAAAGTGACTGAGTATGATGAGGGTTTCCCTTAAGTGTGTTAGTGGGAAATATAACTTGAGCCTTGCTCTCCTTTTCCCAGTGTGTTTTAGTCACACTGATCTCTCTTCTCTCAATGGAGGGTGTGGACTCTCCTTCCAATAATACGGTGTTTAACTTACATGCACTGTGCCACTTCCTCATGGAAGTGTTTTTGGATCAAATGTCTCATTTGTAACCACTTTTTCTCTTTGCCAATTACCTTTAAGCTAATTCTCAAACAGCAAAGCTTCGATGCTCGTTTTAAACACACAAGAAACAGAAATGTCTGCCCTATTAAAAATCGTAAAAATTTTAATGGTTAAAAGATTACAGAAAAATTATTGATTGGTTAATGGTAAGTAACTTAGTACATAGTGAAAACCTGTAATTTCTAGTTAGTTTTTGCAAGCGAAAAGTCATCTTATAAGTGTGTACAGACATTTAACATACATTAGCGTTTCATGTTAACTCCTGTTGTTAAATGAATTTTTACTACATGATGGTGTTTTGTACTTGAGTGTATGACATGCTATGTACTTTCCATGCATTAGAATTTACTTCAGCTTATGGAAAAGTTTCTTGTGATGAACTTTGATTCTGCATGTGCACGGCTTTCTCATGTGTTTTTTGATGGTTGCTATAAAGGCACAAAACAGATGTTTAGCATTTAAGTAAGTTGGTCGTTTAACGCTATATCAGTTCATGAACAATCAGTAAAGCCTAAAATGTTATTTCCGTATTTGTGGTATTTCTGGCAACCACACCTGCCGTTTCTTACCTACTTTCTTATCTACTGTGTAATAACACAAAAGTACAAAAATACACAATTTCAATATGCAGATGACTATCCAGTTATGCAACTCTCATATCATGCAGGTCGTTCCTGTAATCGTGGGATACAAGCTACATCCCATGCAGCCCACCTGTAACATCTATCACTCAATAGCACGCCTGGAAAAGTGCTGATCAGTCAAATAAATGGGACACAAAGTGCTTTTATGAAATAATTTCCTCAAAAGATCACGTCTACGCATTTTAATGTGACATTTGAGTCATAATAAAAGAAAAAGGAAAGGTGGAGAGAGAGAATCGAGGACCACTGGGTCTCGTATTGCAGGTCAGTGTCAGCAGCAGCTGCGTGAATGGATGTGAGAGGCCAAGCGGCGTGGTGACAGAGTCATGGGGTCCACAGAAATAGACACACGAAATAGCAGACGCATTGATATAAAGCGGCTGAAACACTGTGCTACATCTATTAAGCTGCATAAGAAGGGAATCAAATGTGATGCTTTTAACCAACTATTTACTGAATGCAAACAGCTGAAAGCATTAGATGGGGCAATGTTTAACCTTAAAGGTAAATGTTTTTTTTTTTTGTTTTTTTTATAGATTATGTCAAATAATAAACCAGTTCAAACAATACCATCAGATATGAATGTTTCACTTGTAGGCGGTCTCGTAACACTGACCACATTTCACATTCAAGAACCAGCCGAGTCATTCAACTGACGGAATCAAACAGCTGTTCTGAGGTCAGCCACTGTTGGGTCACATGACTACACAAGACACACTGTCAGTGGACCACAGAGAGGGCCACAGAAGTCAGGTGACGTCACCACAGCATCAGCTAATATTACTGAATGTTCAATGAAATCCACTAACGCTCAAAGCTTTTGGGGTCTGTCATATTTTTGAAAGAAACTAATACTTGCATTCAGCACGGATGCATCAAATTCATCAAAAGTAAATAACACACACATTTATAATTTTACAAAAAAAATATTTTTCAAATAAGTGTAGCTCTAACATTTTTTTTGTGGCACAACTGTAAACATTTACAATAATAAATAAATAACAATTTGTATGTTGCCAGGTCTGTGGTTTTCTCGTGGAATTAGGCAACTTTTTTCAATTTTTACAGGGAATCCCCCCTGAAAAGCGACTGGGATAGCTTTGAGTAACAATTGGGTGGGTTTTGCCGAGAAAACCTGGCAACCCTTTTTCTGAAGGATTATTTGACACTACGGACTGGAGTAATGTTGCTGAGACACAGGAATAAATAATGCATTAAAATATACTCAAATACAAAGCCCAACTATTTTAAATTGTAATACTATTTCACAGCATTGCTGTTTTTATTTTATTTTTGATTAATAAATGCAGCCTTGGCGAGCGATAGAGTTGAAAAACTAAATCGTACCAACTCTTAACTTTTAAACAATAACGCATAAAAGGCTAAGCATGCAGTGTTTTCAAAGTGAACATGTTTCAGCCAATAAATAAAGTCATGTCTACAAAATAAGTAAGTAAGTTCTGTCTGCTTTCCTGGCCTGATGTTTTCCTAGTTCCCTAGTTTTCACTAAATAAATAAATATAAATAAAACCATGTTTCTCTTAACTCTCTGTCATAAAGACAAGCGATCCTTAATATCCCTTGTTTTGATGGAACATCGATTACCACAAAAGTCACGTGATGCTAATGCACATTATGATGTCGACTGTCAGGAAATTAATACATTTTCAAGTTTGACAGCCTACAATGCAGAAGCAATTGTTTGCTAAAAGGGATTATTGAGCGATTGAGCGAACAGCTTTGAAATGATCGTATTTCAGATTTAGATGACTGAACTCAGCCTAATAACTAAGCAAATAAAGTACACCAGAAATCTTAATATATGAAACACATCCTCAACATATGAATATAACTATATATATATATATATATATATATATATATATATATATATATATATATATATATATGTGTGTGTGTGTGTGTGTGTGTGTGTGTGTGTGTGTATAGACTTAATACTCGAATAGTTAGCTGTCAATAGGTTTATAATTGTTTTTTATACTGTTGCTGTATGCTTATGTTAGAACCATGGTCCTGCAAGAGACAACATTTTATTGCATCTCCACGCATGCAACAGAATTACAATGAAGCTCCACTAAACTTGTCTTTAAACTGTGCTTAATAAAAGCTGGACAGTAAAATAAAAGAAAACCAATCAACCAACATCCAAAAAAAAGCACCCCAGAATGCACCTCCTTAACTGTAGAAAATGAATGCGCAATCTAGATAAACGCTAGCAAACCTGACAAAACAAATATGTTTTTTAAATAGTGAAATACATGAGGCCTATAATAAAAGACTACGCGATGAAATAAATAGCTATGGTTAGTTTCGTTTATCAGCACGTCTGAGACCCTCCCATCAGAGTGTCACACAAACAGGGCTTAATGAAGTTGTCCTGTAGCTGCTAATGAAAGTGTCCTTGAAGATGCGCTTCATGTGCAACCATTAAGATGAATGTGATCGACAGAACTGAAAGTAAAACGGAAGCATAAGCGGGGGTAGGCTATAATAACAAAACCCACAAACAGAAATGTGCTCGCCAGGGTAAACAAGTCCTCGTGCATTGTCCGTTAATGAACCACAACACACTGGCAGTAAACTACACCATCACTACACTGAAAGCACACAAGCGCCGCCGTTCGTAACGAGAGCGTCGCGTTCCTATTCTATAGCGTCGCGTCGCTAGACCGGTGTTACCGTAGCTGCCTCAAACTTAAAGTAAACGTAAAACACGCGCGATGGTGTGTGACAACAATGACAAAGAAAAGAGAAATGGCTTTGCTCACCACTTCTTAGTGCACTCTACGGTGAGTTCCTGAAAGGACGCGGCAAACTGAAACTTCGACGCTCTTTTGCCGGCGCGCTGGAGTCTCTTCCAAACCGATGTCATGATGACTGCACTTGTGTTAAGACAATTCCTCAAAGCGGAGAGCGACGAATTAAAAACACATCGCGGGAGTTGCTGTGTCGCGTCGCCTACCCCGGGGTCTGAGGGACGGCCAGCTCCGCGCCTCAGTCACACACGCTCCAAATGTCAAAGTGAAGGCTGCAGAGGATCAGAGGAAACATACCAGCCTCTTGCGTTGAACTCACATATCCTGCACTTACTCACAGAAACCCTTGGAATGAGCGAGGAAACAGAAACGCGGGGTTTTTATATATTTAATACATTCCTAACCTACGTTAGAAGAACAATATAGAGAACGTCTAAAATAAAATATAGAACGTTTTACTGGAAGTCTTGCTTCATTTCCCACATTTAAATAACATTGCAATCGTTTTGATGTCATGAAATAGGGCTTAGGTTTTTGATTAAAATGTGTGTGTTTGCTTTGGCAGCAGTTTTAAGCTTTCAGATATCACGCTTAGGTCGAGAACTAAATGAAATTATGATAGAAATAGAAATGTAGTTCAAAAAGCAAATATTTTTTTTATCGTATCAGTTGCAACTTATATTGCAGTAGGCCTGAAGGGCCTCACGTGACCTGAGACTGGAGACTCGAGTCCCAAACTCGATGACTTGCGACTCGACCCGAGATGACTAAAGAAGACTCGAAACTTGTTATCACTCTAGACCTTGACTCCGACAGCCCTGCCCTGTCTGTTTAATCGCTCAAGACACAAAATTCGAAACAGTAGGAAAATAATTTGCCTTTTCATTTACCGTTTTGCTACACAGTACAAACAAATAAATATGACATGTCATTTAAAATTATAGGCTAGGAAAAATAGGAACAAAAACGAGTTAAATCCACACTTTGCTCCATTCTAATCCTGCCGTCTCCGCTCCCGCTTTCCGTTTTTTGGGGAATTTAATCCAGCGGCGCACAAATGCCTTATAAAAAGTCTTACAAATGCACATTTAGTTAAGCGTACTGCTGTTTCTTTATAAAAGCAAAAGTTACTAGCAATTTCTATGTGAAAATTGTGCACTGTTAATATTTTTGCTGTCGATGAATTCATTCGCATTCATGAATCATTTGGTGTCTAATGTTTTTTTTATTGTTTAACACGCTAAAAAGGCAGTGTATTGATAAATTACAACAGTGTGACAACATGCCCCACCATTGCCGTGAAGTAAAATGAACTGTAAAAACTGTAAAAGGAACAAAGAAAATGTTATATATAGTACAGATATTTCCTTCTGGGTAAGGTGAGGTAATATTTCTTTCCTTGCCCTGGGGAAGAATTTGTCTTGTTGAAGCGAACTGAGGTTGGTAGGGCTATTCGAAGCACTCTGTGAAAGGTTAAAGGTCACCGTTACCTCATTTGCAAGCAGTTTTTTCATTGTGCTTTAAACAATGGAATAAAACCGATGACTAGTGTCAGCATGTACTATGCATTTCTTCTATAACTGATACGTTCTAACAGTTAGTGTACAGTCATACTGTTTGAACTAGGTTTAGGTGTGGCTAACGTAGCAGGTAGCTTGCGCAGCAGGTAGCCTGATGTCATGTTATTATGACTTGAGACCAGTTTCGTAGACATCATAAGCATCATTTTGATCCTAATACGGGAATCTGGCGCTGATTCTAGATCAGCGAGAGTGGGACAGGCTGAAACTTGTCCCTTCTGATGAGAGTTTAGATTAGCTTTAGCAGGCGTGGCGAGTCCAAAACGAAAGGAGGAGTTCTGCACGCGAAGCAAGATAAAAATCTCTGAAGCTCTGCTTTGTCATAGTCTTTAAAAATCATGACCGGATTCAAAATCGATCCGCCAAGATCCTCATTTCAAAACTCCCAATCATGCCAAAATATAGTTCCAGCTATCTAAAACGTACTTGTTTCAAGCTGCTCGTCTTCTATTAAAGCAATTTATCTTCTGAGGTCCTCTCTGGAATATGACAAGAGATTAATTTAACTAGCTGGATCATTTTAATTTGTTTATAAAGCCAAGAATAACACTATACTGATAAAGGGTTTGGGAAAGGAAAGAGAGAGGCGTAATATAATCCTACGGATCACGAATAAGGTTCCCACTCACGGCCGTATACTTCCTGTTAGTTGAGCTTGTCGTGGTCTCAGTGCTTCCTGTTTTCCTGTGGCATTGACCTCCTCAAGTACCAACTGCAGGAAATGTTCTAAAAGAAGACAAACCTAAACAAACCTGAGTGCCACTGGTACATTTCTTAGTTAACCATTTAAGCCATAATAATGACTAATCAAAATGTTCATTCAGTTGATAAAAAGCAACAGTAAACACATTTTCATTGTTAGCAAAAAACAAATAAAAACCTATTTTAAACGAAAGCTGAAACATTTTATTTGTGTTGCTTCATATTTTAGTTTCCACAAAAATATGAGGCAACACGATAGGTTTTCAGCACTGATAACAAGAAATATTTCTTGCACATCAAATCAGCGTATCAGAATGATTTCTGAAGGATCGTGTGACAATGCTGACAATACAGGTTTGGAATAAATTGCAATTTATTTTAAAATATATTCAAAATAACAGTTATTTTAAATTGTAATAATATTTCAAAATATTACTTGTATTTTCGACCAAAAAATGCAGCTTTGAGAATTTCAAAACGCATATTAAACATCAGTTGCATATGGACAAATGATATAATCAGCATAGTGAAGTGGATTAAAAACTAAACAAAATCTATGAATAGAGAAACTTTATTTCGAGCAATTGTAATTACATTTTTTATATTCATTATATACGTTTCCAAAAGTTTTTTAGCAATTCTAAAAGTCGACAGATCAACCAAAGTAACGGATTTAAACAATTATCACCAAAATGAATCAGACATTTAAGAGGTGCCTCAAACCTAGATTCCAGATGTCTCTCTCCATAACATTCTGTAATATGAACAATAAACAATATGAACTTAGTTTCACAGGAAGATAACATTTCATGTCCTTTCAACGCACGTCGCTTTATAGTGCGGAAAACTACATTGTGTCAATGTTACCTCATCTGTTCATGATCAGAGATAACATTTAAACCAGCGTGACAAATATAGACGTGCACGCAACACCTGCTAACTGTCAATCTGAATCAAAGAGGAGTTGACTGTGTGAAAGCATTAGGCGCTATGGTAACAAGGTCATATGAACATACCACATGCATCTCTCTCGGAAATGCCTTTAATATATTTAAAATGTTATTTAATGCGTTAAAGCTAAAGAAATGTTAAATGTCTGATTTATCCGACCTGCTGAGGATTTAAAAAGTTTAAGGGCAGCAGGTTTTGGAAAAATGTTGTTTATGCGTCGTGGTCCTCGCAGTAAACGAACGGGGAAGCCCCTATTTGTTCAGCTCCCCTGGGAAGCGTCTTTTTCTTTCGGTCAAGGACTCGTGTCCTGTGTTTGTTAACAGATGTCAGCAGTTCTGGCATTAGGATAATTCGAAGGGAAACAATCTGACTTATTTCCTATTTTTATCCTTTGCTTTGCTATTTTTAATCCCGTTTTTTAAATGGTTATTAGACTACTAATTAGACTACTGTTAGCTTATTAGACTACTGTTGAATTCAAGTGACTAAAAATGGGTTGAGTTTTTGTTACCCAGCGCTGCACCAGCTTTTGGGGTCTAACTTTACTTCCGTCCTGACCTACATACAACACACAAACTGATCGCAGAAGCAGCCATTTCAACACACACACACACACACACACACACACAACATACATACAAATATAATCAGATTCTGAAGCGATGCGAGAAAACATAAAAATATTATCAGTAAAAAGCCATGGAAAAGAGTTGCCATATCTGTATTTATATGCAAATCCATATAAATACAGTGTGCTTTGTTTGCATTTTTAATGAAAGGGAAACATTCTTTCAGATACACACAAAAAACATGAAAGAACATAAATGCACCTTTGCTTCAGCACAGCTAGGCATCTGAAGAATTGGACAGTAAAAGACTGAAGACCATGATAGAAGAATATGACCTCATTGAAATGAAAGTAAGAGGCAGAGCCTGTGAAGTGTGTTTATGTCAGACTGGCAGAGCCATTAGCGCTGGGCACAGATTCTGAGTCATCCTACACACACACACACACACACACACACACACCTGCTCCCTCCCTGCTGCAACTGTGAAGAACAACACGTGAATCATGAGCATCTCAATTAGAATATCTTTTGTAATATAGGCTGCATATGAAAAAATAAATGTGACAATTAATTGTCGTTTTTTTATACACTACAAAAAATATTGGACGTACTTGAATGCATTCAAAAAATCTTGATCGTCAAAAATATTTTGAATCATGAAATTCTTTTAAAGATAAATCATGGCTGTATTTCCTTACGAAACATAAACTGTAATGTATGTGTTTTCTTTTTAAATAAATGAATTGGATAAAAACAAAAAAAGAAAAGTCCAAAGATACATGAGAATATTTTACTTCCGGGATGTATCACATGCATTTAGTTGAGCTGTAAGCTAGGGTGAAATATTATATATTACTATACTATATATTTGGTAAAATAAGTGCAGGCCTGCTGAGCATAAGAGACTTTTTGCAAAAAACCTACAAACCCCAATTTTTATTTGGTACTGTATAAAAAAATAATTAAATATGAGTCCAAACACTGACTACTTTACTACTACAATATTGTTTGAATTAGTATTAGTATTTAGTTTATAATGTAATATAAAAATAAATTTAATGCAATTGACTGATTAATGATTAAATAAATAAATAAGAGAAAAAGATTTGTATTTGTATATATGTGTAGACTTAAATATTAGGATTGCAATACACCTAAAAATTGTAAATACTAACATATACATTTAATAAATCGACTATATTAAAAGAAAAAAGTTGAAAATAATAAATAAATATAGTACTGTAAACCAACAAGTAAAAAAAAAAATGAAAGATTAAATAAATTAAGTTTTGCATTGACTGTACATTACAAAGATTGTATGAAAGAAAAAGAACCAATATCGCCACCCAGTGGTTTCCAGCTTCATTCTTGTATATTATTTATTTTTATAATGTCCAGATCCATTGTATCAGTTATGAAGCGGAAGTGGATTGACACGCTAGATCTGGTCTTAGTGATGGGGGAATATCTTCCTTGGTGGCTGCTATGGGTGTCAGGCCAAACACTTGTGGCAGCTCCACTGTTGGAGTGGCAGGTGAGTCTGTGAAAGCTGGGGAGATGGTGGATATAGGGAGAGTGTAATGAGGTTCCTCCTCTGCACCTGTCATGTCTCCACCGAGCACAAGCTCATCCAAACCCACCCCCTTCAGCTCACCCTGCCGCGGTCCAGCGAAAAAACGCAGAACAGCTTGAACCTGCTGCAGTTCCCACAAACTTTCCATGACCACAAGCAGGACAATCAGTCCAAGCATCAGGTAACCTAAAAAAAAAAAAGAGGACACTAAATCAGGGTTTCTGCAAATGTAAGACTTTATAAGACCATTTATAAGACTCAGTAAAGACAATTTAAGTCAATGTGTGACTTTGGACCACAAAGCCGGTATTATGAGATTTATACATGATCCGAAAGCTAAATAAATAAGCGTTCCACTGATGTACAGTGTGTTAGGAGAGGCCAATATTTGGCTGAGATACAACTATATAAGAATCTGGAACCTGAGTGTGCATGTACATATTGAAAAAAATGCATATTTACTAGTCAAATATTACGTTTTTAACATACGAAATTTACAAAATGTCTTCATGGAAAATTATCTTCATTTAATATCCTGGCATAAAAAACAAAAATCCATCATTTTGACCCACGCAGTGTATTTTGCGTAACGAGACAAATACACCCATGGCACTTATGACTAATTTTGTGGTCCAGGGTCACATACGGTCTCTTAATAAAACTTCGACGTTTTCAAAAAAATACGATTTTCTAAGAATCTCCATTACTTTTTACTAAGCTTAATAAAGGCCCGGGTGTACTTCGCTTTCTACACATGCGCAGTGCCGCCTGCTCGACTCGCGCTCTTTTGGCGTTCTTATCGCGCATGCGCCGTTGTAAGCCGACAAGTCCGCGGGGTCTAATAAAAATTGCTTGCACGCGGACGGGGCGCGCGGCTGTCCGCGAGCCCTGCTGGCGACCGAAGTGACGTAACGCGGCCGGTGCGCGGACGGCCGAAGTGCACTTTGGCCTTAAGGCTCGGATACATCTACTCCCAAACAATACAATATTGAAATAACTCACAAGAGGTTGCAAACTCCAACCACTGACGTGCCGCCCGGCTTTGCGTCCTGCCGGGCAGGTAGTCAACGAGCCCTGTGGTGCTAAGTGAGATAAAACAAAAATACAGCGACTCCAGGTAATTCCAGTCGCTCTCCAGCAGGCAGAGGGCACCAGCAGGCAGAAGAAAAAACAAGGTCGCTGTGCAGAAGGCCAGAACGCTGCAGTGCAGCAACGCAGCATTGTTGCGAGACAGACCCCAGAAGACTTGGAGGTTGTGTATGGGGGTGTGTGTTACCCAGGGCAGGAGGGCATGAGTGAGGCTGGACAGCAGCAGCAGGGTCAGGGGTATGCCCAAAAGACAGTATATGACACAGAACACACGGCCTTCATCCGAAAGAGGCACAGTGGTGCCATAACCTGCAGATACAGAAAACAACAGAGATACCAGACTCTGATGCAGGGTTACAGTTAACTAACAGCATTAAAAAAAGCATGCTACTTGAAATGCAAAAGTTATTAATTTCAACTAGTTGCAGAAGTGACATTTCTCATCATCTCAACTGTAACAGTATACAATTAATACTAAAATAGAACTGCTCTAAATACAGTTTTATTACAAATTACTACCAGTCATCGTGCAATAAACTATCAAAATTATTAGTCACTATCTAGTTAATATTTAAACTAAATAAATGTAAAAAAAACAAACAAGCAATGAAATAAATAAATGACAAAAATTTTTAAAATGTGTGTGCATGAGATTAAAGTACAAAATAAGTATTTTTAAATATAAACTAAACACTGGTTTGGTTTGTTGACTGTAAAAATAAGCTCTAAATCAATTTGCGCAACTTTGAGAGCGCAGATGCTAATATTCATTTAATATATTCATTTTGATCTAAATTGCACGTGGTTGTACGCTACTGCAGTAAAAGAGCTATGGGATGTTAATTAGTGGTGTCAAAACGATCGCGTTAATATTTAGGCAGGGGCGGGGCTAGGGTCGGCCACCCCACTCGCAACTGCTGCTCGTCACTATTTCTCTTGACAAGAAGTGCATTTATTCAGTCGCATACATGCACAAAGGTAGCCCGTACTATTTCAAAGCGCGAAATAAACTGCGTGCATGCAATTTCGCGGTCAATTAAGTCATGAAGCTACCAAAAAGACGATTAAAGCAGCCTTGAAGCTGTGCGAGCATGTGGTATATGTTATAAAACGGAGCAGCCCAGCGCTGTCCCACTCATCTAACACGCCCGATTTAACTAACAGCCAAAATAACCTATAATAACAGGCTGCTGTGCAAAGAGCAAAGAAAAAAAGGGGATATCTTTAAGGATTCATCTATATTTAATTTAGAATGCGTCTGATAACTTCGACTTAGGGCACAGGTAAATGTAACACTTATTACAATGGGTTTATGTGAAGATTGTTTTAAGTTCACTTAAATTAGAAGTTGTTTTTTTAAGTCTAAATGTTAAAATAATACTAAATACTATTTCAGAGACATCAGAGTGATGCTTTTAAAAATGCCGTTTTACAACTATTTAATTTGTATAATGCATCATTATATTATACAAATGTATATATTAAACTTGGCCTTTGCTTCTTGGCTCTTTTAGGGTCACGATATTTGACCCCGGACCATGAAACCAGTCGTAACGCTCTTTTTTCCCTCAAATTGAGATTTAAACAGCATCAAAAAGCTGAATAAATACGTATTTCAATGGATAGCATAGGACAGGGATGGGCAATTTAGTCCTGCAGAGTTTAGCTGCGACCTTAATCAAACACACCTGAACCATCTAATAAAGATCTTCAAGATCACTAGAAAGCGAAGTTAGGACGAGGACAATATTTGGCAGAGATACAACTAGGCTATTTGGAAATCTGTAATCTGAGGGTACTAAATAAATAAATAAATAATTAATTGAGAAATTCACATTTAAAGCTGTCTAAATGAAGTCCTCAGTCCATAATCAAAAATTAATTTAATAATTTTATTTATTTTTAATTAATTAAATTTCAAAACATCTAAATGGAACATGATCCTACTTAATATCCTAATATTTTTTTTGGCATAAAATAAAAGTCCATCACGTTGATAAATACGCATTTTAGCTATTGCCAAAACTGTTACGTTAGTAGCTAGAGCGATTTTTAGTGCAATATTTGTGTCTAATAATAGCTGCAGTTGTGGCCGTGATGCCTTCAGCCAGCTCTGAGCATCTGGCCGCTTCTCACCTGTGGTCGTGAGGAAGGTAACGACGAAAAACAGCGACGACGTAAAGTCGAAGTTGCGTTCGTCGCTGGCGGCCTCCAGCGTGGCCACGCCGCGTTTACTCGCAGAGAGCACGTTGATCAACAAGCGATCTAAAGCGCTCTCCTCGACGCACGGGTTATCTGCCAAAAAACGAGCTTTCAGCTCACGGACCTCTCGAACGAGCGAGTTCTCCTCGGGCTGCTCCAGTGTCATCAAAACAACCGCGCCGACGACGATGAAGAGGCCATACGACATCACCATGAACGCGAACGCGTGAACGCGTAGGAAAGACAGGGCTTTATCGGCAAAAATGGCCATTGTGAAGCTAGTTCTGTTTGTGTGTTGCTTCAGTGTGGCTTCGTGTGTAACCAAACCTGGGCTCTGACATGGAGAGTTCAACACCATGCTGAAAGTTTAATGCAACGGGATCAGCCTTCGCCTGGCTGGTAGAACAGAACCAGAACCAAAGTTTTCAAATGCCGAAGCTGCATCAAGTTGTTCACTGGAGACTGTCTTTGGTCAATGGCATCAGAACAGAACTTTGTTTTAAAGTTACATTTAAAGATTCTGACACCTACCCGACCTCTAAAACCCATGAGAGTTTCTGTGAAGATACAAACAGTAACCAGAAGCGGTCAAATTAAATTAACATGAAAGTAGTCGTAGAAAGTAGTAGGCTTTGTTCTGGAGCCATACCACAGCTTTGTGTTGAACAAGCTAAAATTTAAATTAAGTTGTCCCACCAACTCTCTTATTCACATTTGTGCTTAAATCAAACTTCTTGAAGGCGTTAATGATGCTCTAAGTGCATCACTATTTTCTTCAATTGTACAAAAATAAGCCACCATTGTAGAACACGGCTGTATTGTGAGAAAACAAAGCCTTATGAACTGTCCCTTTAAAAGAATAATATAAAGCAATTATTCTCTGGAACAATTCTCATACCTCTTTTTAAAAATAAATCTTTTAGATTAATGCATTAAGCACTCGTTTTGGAAAATTAATTAAAGGGGGTCTTGGCTGCTTAGATTCGACGTGCAGCTTAAATACCAGCCAAAGAAAAATCTCTGGCATTGTAAAAAAGACTGGGCAATTTAAATACAAAATAATACAATTTCACATGACTACATTACGTAATGTATTTATTTTTACAGGCCTACATCATTACAAAGAAGTTAAACATGTAAAAAAGGACATTTACTTATACATAAATACTCTAATAAACAAGGCAATTGTGTAGAAGTATCTGTTCAGCTTCACCCTGCTGTAAGTACTTTAAATATAAACTCTATTTGGTGTCAATACAAACAAAAATAACTATAAGAGAATTCAAAGTCGATGCTACGGATCAGAATCTGTAGAGCTATAGCATAGAAATCCTGGATATTGATTCAAAATTATTTCCTTACAATAATACTTGTCTTGTTTGCATAGAGCTGTGTTTCTCAACCCTGATCCTGGCGTGTCAGATAAGGAAGACCAGGACCAGGGTTGAGAAATACTAACATAAAGCATATAGAATTGTTCATCTGTAATTACTAGGATGCAGCCATTTGACGAGATATCATCGTGGTTCCGTGGGACGCTGTATGTGACGTTTAAAGGGGCAGGTGAAGCGAGTAATGAGAACATGTCCAGCGGCGCACAGGTTTGCTGACTCTGCCTATGACCGGTAGCTTGTGGGCGTAAGCACGAGGTGGGAGGGTGGTAAGAGGCGGGGTTGGAGTAAAGCTCGTCTGGAAGCGCCGTCCCTGACAGCGTCGCCCCATCTGTCGTCCTCCAATGATGAAGGAGAAAGCGGGAGGTCCAGCCTGAGGCAGAGGGAAGCGGGCTTTGGGGAAAATGTCTCTGGATTGGCTGGTTGAACGTCCTGGACGTGATGAAGATGACCTGGAACGTGAGACGGAAGATGAGGAGGAGGAGCGGGCAAGAGATCTGCAGACACAGGACAAAAAGGAGACTACCAGTGAGAATCATGGGATCAATCAAAATTAATTGACTTTTTGGACAGTGTTGGCAAGATTTGCTCGTGTAGGATTGAATCAGTATTATTTAAAGGCAAGGCATTAGTAACTCCACTGTACCACCTTCTCTAGGAATTATGACTTTTCTCAAAATTGTGAAAAAAAAAAACAACCTGAATTCTGAGGTTCTGAAAATTCATAATGCGCAACCAATATGGGAAAAAAAAAAATAATAATCTCAGAATTCTGACCCAGTTTTTTCCCCAGAATCACAATTCTGACTTTGGGGGGAAAAAAAAGGAATTGCGTGATGTTAACTTAAGAGACATTCGCAGTTGCGAGAATAGAAGACTGGAGTTTGAAATTCGCAATTACTTGACTCTTACCTTCCTGGGACGGTAGCAGCCAGACTTGGTGGTTGTGGTTCCATACGAGGGCTGCCATCTTGCCGTGGACTTATATTCATGCTGGCAGTTAGCTGGGGCATTTTTCGTGTATTCTCGAGATTGGGTGCAGTGTTTGCTGGCTCTTTCCTGCCCTCTAGTTGTTGGCAGGGACCTGGAGGTGGGGTGCCAACTAATGGCGGGTCAGTGCTAAAGCGTACAGCCAGACTATCTCCAAAAAAGGAGTATAGTTCACAGTACATGGCAGGAAGAGACACAGGAGTCCACTCTTCCCATGGGCAGCCAGCTCCACCTGCTTGAAGATGGCTTGCGATGCCAAGAGGGGGTTCTGAGAGAGGTTCGGGAGGAGGGCTGAGGCCAGGCGAGTTTTCTCTGAAACCGACAGCCCCTGTGGTAGTGCCTGGTAGACCAGCACCGCTTCCTTCTGCTGCTAAAGTCAGACTGAGAGCCTTCATCTTCAGCAAACGCTCTACCGCTACCTACAGGAAGGAAATTAAAGTGGTCACTTTAGAGGTTTAGGTAAGAAACATTTATTTTAGGCTAATGAACCATTGGATGGTAGGTAGTGTGATCAATGGAAATTCAAAATGAAATCTCAATATAGCTTTTAAACACAACATATAAACATATCATGTTTCAAGATGAAGAGTGGCACTGTATTTTAAAATCTTTTACACACAAGCAACTCGTGAATCAGTTGTTTTCTGAGTGGTTAGGTGTGCAGTGAACGCTCTTCTACATAAACTCCATCACAGAAAGGGATGTAAGTTTGGGTCAAGTGCAACCAGTAACACAAAATGCTCAAACAATCTTTCCAAACTTTCGCTCTTATAAACCAGTTGTTTTTAACAAAAGAGCAGCTTTAAGAAATGTCTGTGGTTTCCAGCAAAACAGAACTTGAATAAATCAATACATTTGTATCAGCAACCCTAAAAAGAGAAATATGAACCACAGTCATTGTCTAAAATACTGTTCTTACCAAAATGGCTCCATAGACTTTGTGGCCGTCTGCCTTCACCTGAGCGTTGGACACAGAGTAATCATCTAACACAGCTTGCAGATTCGCCCAATAGGCAGGGAGGTGAGGGTACAGCACACGCTCAACAGCCTGTGTCAAAAAACACGTACACACAAACAGTGATATTTAGTAGTAAAAAGCACATTTGTGTTTGTGGGTGTTGTGCTGTCCGTGTTTACCTTCCAGCCAAGAGCATGCAGACCCACTACAGCTCCATAGTGGGAACAGAGAGGTCTAACCGGATCAGAGAGAACCTTCTGGAGGGACAGAAGGATCTGATGGTACAGCCCACTCACAAGATCACCGTGTGTCCTACAAGTCAACACGAGAAAAACAATAAATCAGACTAGTGTTTGGACCGGATCGACTGATTAAAGTTTCAGCTTACCAGAACACTTACTATAAAAGTTCCTAATACAATAAGCGTTACTGTGCTGTAGGATGCTTAAAAATACCAGAAGATGTGGCTGAGCAGAAGGGCTGCGTAGTCTCTCAGGGTCCAGTGGTCATTGAGGGGGTTGATGGAAGCAGCCAGAGGCTCCAGGATGCAGTACATGACGCTGGACACCAGACTGCGCACGTATGAGCCCAGGTACAGGTACGGGTTCTGCACCAAACTCTTCACCATGTGTAGGAGCCTGTTTAACTGGTCCAGATCATGACTTACTGACTTTACCTAAGAAAGGGAAAAGAAAGACGAATCACACATGAATCAAAGAGCACTTTTTTTTTTTACGACAATTACAAAAAGGGTCATTATACAAGGAAATGTTTTATTTTGTATGCCACGGACAAACTTACACCACTGATGACGTAAACAAAATAAGGCAAGAGGGCAGCAATCTTTGAATTGGACTGGAGGTCTAGCAAAGCCACCTGATGGAAAAAGAAAAAGATTATTGTGCCAGCAAGAGAAAATCCTAGACACATTAATAAAATAAATGCACTAAAATTAATAGGTTTTGGGATAGTATGATTTATAAAAAAATTTTTAAGGCTTAGCAGGGCTACAGAAGATTAAAAATAAAGTAAAAACAGTAATATTGTGAAATTACAATTTAAAACTTACAATGCACAATATTTTTATTTTCATATATTTATTAATTAATTAATATATTCATCTGTTATGGTAAAGCTGATATATAGTTATTCCGGTCTTGTCATAAGATCGTTCAGAAATCATTCTAACATGCTAATTTGCTTGAAAACAGTTGAGCTCCTTAATATTTTTGTGGAAACCGTGGTACATTTTTTCAAGATGCTCTCATGACAAGAAAGTTCAAAAAGCTTAATTCAATGACAAGTCTTTATTCTCAATTCTGATCAATTTAATGCATCCTTGCTGAGAATGATGAAAAAAATAACAACTTTTGAAAGGTACCTTCATGAGATGTGGGTCCTCTCCTAAAATGGCTCTGGTTATTTGTTGGTAATACTTGAGAAGATCCTCTGATAGAGACTGAACAGCAGTGGGAACTGATAAAACAAGTAAACAGACACAGAATAGAGCTGGGTGAACTGGTGAATGCTTGCTTACGATATGTCATTTTGTTAATTTTACGAGATAAATCAATAAAAATAAACAGAAATGAAAATATTTGAGGATCACCTGTGCCTTGAGGTTCCAGATTGCCTTTTCCATCAAGATACGACACGTGCACTGCCATTGAAACAAAACAAGAGCTTTTTTTTAATAAAAAAATGCATTATATTAAACTTTAAAGCATTACACTAATGATACCCATCATACCTCGAACCATCGTCTCTGCACAGCCTTTGGGGATGTTAGTAGCAAGTGCCAGCTCCACCAGATTTATTTCCCGATCCTCTACAAAGAAAAGCTCTCCTTCCTTTAATGGACGGAACGGTAGGGCATCCTGTGCGCCATAGCCACAAACAGTCTAGAAAACATGGAGCGGATGTTGAAGTGTAACAAACACCGCAAAGAATATTTACATTAAAAATGCTTTCAAAGAGAATGACGAATGCATACCTCAGTATTGCTCCACCGTAGTGCTCTATTGAAGTCTTCCACGCTCAGTTTCCTTCTCTTTGCATGTCTCATAAACTGTGAGCTGTTCTGGAGTGGGGCAAACAAATGAAATGTGCAATGTTATCGCAAAAATGCATGCCGGTTCACAAAGTCTTTCTTTACAAATGCTTAAGAGGAATAAAACGCAATGCAGGCAAACAACGTCTACGAAAGCTTCAGCTGGAAACATTTTAAGACGGTAGCACAAGTCGGTAAAGCTTTAAAGTAACAAACAGGTGCGTTCATCTAATCCATCAGCACAACTTTAAAAGAACAAGACGTCTATATGTAAAAGAGCATGCACACATCGCTATTAATTCAACGAAATAAGACGGATGCATGTATGAAAGCATGCAAATGTATCTACAACAAATCAGCAAAAGCCAATGAAAGTCTTCGATATTAACAAAAGAGGCTTCAATGCCCTTGCTGAGACAGTAGAACCCATCAGGACAGCTTAAATGGGACATTAAAACACAGCCATATACAGCAGCGCGCAGTGCATGTAATTATAACATATAGGATGAAATCATGAAGCCGTATGTGACCTGTGTTGCCTCTCTGAGGCGGTAGCACACATCCTCCGCCAGCAGAGCTGCCACCTCCTCGCTGAGCTCCACTCCGGTGCTCTCGGCCATTAGTTTGATGGATTCCCGGGGCACCTCGGCGAAGCGCCGTTCCTCCCTCTCCGTCATCTCTACGTTATTGAGATCACTAAATAAAGATGCCGTAAATTACATTAAAGACTTAGAGCTAAAGCGACGAGATTGCGCGGCATCAGTCTCTTTTCAATTCTGCCTGAGCACGCTTGTAACCAAAAACGGGGCTAAAAAAACAATGCACCCTACCTTACTATTGACGATTAATGACGCATCAGTTCATATACATTTATTTTACTGTATTTTAGCAACGTTATATGCCCACATTAGCACAAGCAGCTAAGCTCTTCAGACTGTTTATACAACACACTAGCGGTGAACTTGTGGAGCGCCTGATTGGCTAAAACTCTGCGCATGCGTGTGTGTTCTGGGCTCAGCGATTAAGACTCGTTTTTGCGATTCGAATCTTTTGAATCGGTTCCCCAAGTGATCTTGTCTTATTTTAGTAAACATTGGAAAGAAAAAAAATGCATGCGTCATTTCTGCGGTAGGCTATAAAACCTAAAAAGTAATTTACCACAGAGAAAAAAAAAAAAAAAAAAAAAAAACCTCTGGTAACGGTTGTCAATATGTAGTTTTCGCAACGTAAAAAGTGTCTTCTACTCAAAGCAACCTCGAAAGCACAAATAAGATTCCCTGGGGAAAACACTACGTATTAAATAAGTGCAATTTCGGTTAAGTTTCAAAGCATCAGTTTTGTTTCAACCATTACTGGTCACGAAATTAAGCTGACATAGCATCAGTTAATGGAGTTCTTGTCACCACAGTATGCAATGTACCTTAAGAACCTTTATGCAGAGTCACAAAAAAAAAAAAAAAAAAAAACCAAGCCATGTTCTCACAGCAGTAATTAAAATAAGTAGACTTACACAGTCAATCCTTTTAGGAAGTTTTATTGAGAGCAAAAGGATGTTGATGTTTCTAAAATAATTTAAAAAGGTCATTAGTTTAAAAATCCTTAAGTTAGAAACACACATAGGCAAATCCTTTATATACACGTAAAATAATTTACACATAAGGGGCTTCAGTCTGTCAAATAAGTGGCCTCAGAAGTACAAGACAGACTTCAATTAAAAAGAATTTATCAACATTTGAGAGTCTCAAAAGACAATTAAAAACAAGTGGCAAAGAGACACTGTACACTAAAGAATTAAAATTTGGCACAGTACAGTCAGAGTTAAAGCTCATAGCAGTTAGCTTCTGGGATCCTGCCACAGACTTCATAACAGTGGCTTATCCAGAGCGTCTTGAGGACCAGCATTGGCAGCATTCTCTAGCTGCTGGAGCCGAAGGGCCAGGGGGAGCAGAAGATCATTCAGATGTTGGCTGCTGAAGGTGAAGGCGTTGTTGGCTACGGCTTCTACCGACGGTGGTGTTACTGGACCAGAACCGTCAGGGTACACTGGTGAAGCCAACGCAGACGGAGGGGAGGAAGATGGTGGAGATAGTGAAGAACATGTGTCCGAGGCAGGTGAGAGAGATCTCCCATTGGTCGTCTGATGAGGCCAGGATGTGTGGGGCGAGTTGACACCTTTGACCGAGTTGGGAAGCCCATGTTGGAACCGGCAACGGGTACCATAGAGGCAGAAACCGAAAGCGCTGAAGGTGCGACAGAGGGCACCACGGGGCTTCCACTCTTGGGACTGTGACGTAGGTTGCCAGGTTCGCTCTTCCTCGCCACCATCCGATTCAGAACCGCCCTCGACATGCAGGAAGTGGCATCTGGTACCAAAAGGGCAAACCCCAAACGCACGAAAAGTACGGCAAGGCACGTTCCTGCGCCGTTGACGGACGGGCCTCTGCTCTTTAAGGTTGTGCACGAAGAGACACCGCGTGCCATAGACGCAGTAGCCAGCGGTGTGGTAGGTACGGCATAGCTCGGTTTTGTACTTGGGATGACGGGAGGGTACATGGAGATCGTGGAGGCCGTGGGCGAACTGGCAGCGTTCGGCATACTTGCAGGTACCCGTCTCAGCATAGCGGCTGCACAGCTCGGTCTTGTAGCGGGTGGAGCAGAGCCAGGGCGTCATCGGGGGCGATGGGGACTCAACCAGAGGAAGCAAGGCCTCGGCAAGTGACAAGCTCCCACTACCCAAGCCCTCCTCAGGAAAGAAAGCCTCATTCTGGTCTTCAGTGGGGAAGAGAAACAGGTCATCTTGACTAGTCTGGAGAAGAACAAAAACAAGCTTTAAGTTCACCTACTCCCAAGAGTTCCTCCTGCATTTTACCACTGCCCAAGCCATAGTCTTATTTCTAATACACTGCATAGAAACCGTAGTTTATGCACCCAAACCATAGTTTAAGTGCATTCATCTCACTGTTGAAGTTTATTAAATAATTTGTTTACATCTGAACCTTTAAAAGAGCTTTACCACCTCAGCAAGTTTCAGACACTTACATGAAACCAGTTACCAATAGCCTAGATTACAATGTAAATTGTAACTTTACATTACCTAGATTTCACAATTTCAGTCAAATAGAAAATAGGCCACTAGGAATAGTAACCAACACTCCAGTTAGGAAGTTCCTCAGCGTTTCATGGACATTTTAGTAATAAAACACAGATGGTGCCAATCAAGTTACGACGACAAACAAGTGACCTACCTCAAACATTTTAGACCGCCTTACAAAACTCCACAGTAGCTCAACAAAACTGGGCTTTTTGTCGTTTAAAAAGTGCCGCTAAAGCAACAAAAACACCCTCCTGAACTCCGGACAAGCACTTGACTCCGTTGTCCTTCTACGGATGAAAGCCGCGGACTACACCCTGTGCCAGGCAAATCCCACGTAACTACACCCGCTCGCCCCGTCGTTTTAAAGATGATCCGGATCGCGTTCCCGCGTTTCATTTAAAATACGAATCAGCTGTGAAGCGTTCGAATCGCTGAACGTTCGAAACAGCCAATCAGCTTTGGCCTAGGTGACCGTCAATCTAATTTGGAACTAGTCTGCAATCGACGATGGGTTCGTCTGCCGGGGGTGTGGGGAGTTTGATCAAATTGGGATATTGCCGCTGCCTTGTAGGTTGTACTGGAATAAACATTTGACAAGTAGCTTGTTAGCCGACTTCAAAGGGCGAATATACACACAGGCCCATCCTGTATCAATTACCGCATCGCACCTCGAGTCGTTAATTGAGCGTTTGTCTATGAAGTGCAGATCGGAGTCTTTGTATTATGCTTATTGTAAGGCTTCAGATGAGGATATACATTTCCCGCGAACAATAAGCAATGGACTTCAACCAAACCTTGACAGCAATTTTTTTAAGGAGTATATTGGATAAATTAAAAGGTTTTTTTATTATTATTGATTTTTGGCCTTAAATCAAAACTTTTGCAGATTAATCTGATTCAGATTAATTCTCTTTAAAAGTTTTTTCTCTCACTCTTTAGTCGTTCTTAAAAGACAGTACTGTTGCTGGTCCCTATTAACCTACATAGTATGGGGGAAATACTACAGAAATAAATGGGGACCAGAAACTAATTTTGAAAATATATTATGTTCAGCTGAAGAAAGATAAAACTGTTGGTGCAAGTGGCAGATTTTATTTATTTTTATGGGTGAAAGCTTTTATTGCCATCTCTTGACACTTTTGATCCTTAGTTGACACCATATTTAATTTTTTCATGGACGAAAATGAGGCAATGGCATTTATTTTTCTTAAGGTTTTATAATGTTTAATTCAAAGCACTTTTCCAGTTTTGGTCACAGGCATGTTTTTGGAAATATGCTTTTTCAATGTTACAGTTATCAGTTAAAACATCTAAAGTTACACAACTGTACAAACCAACCAGACATTTACATTTTACAGCCTCAATTTCATTCACAAAAAACAAATACAAATATGGTGTGTGTGCCATGGCACGTGGTTCACTGCAAAGGCCAGACAAATCAATAACCATATAGCTGCTCTAAAGAAACATGAAACATTGCCTTATCAGGACCACAAACAAAAGATCTTTATTTTCTTATCACAAGATACATTAAAGGATACAGAGACACTGGAATATTAAAAAAAAAAAAAGTTTGAGTTGTGAGTTGAAAGAAATTTCTTATTGATATACAAAACTGAAATCCTTCACATCCTTGAATCAAACCCTAAAATCAACCAGTCTTCCCTCCCCCAACTCTATCCCATAATGGAGATTAACGGTAACGTTTTGTTTTTTTTTTTCCTTCAAGCTTTGCCGAAACATTGTGGGGTCACGATCCCCCTTCATAAAAAATGGGTGACAATTAAAAGGGAACATTTATTTGTGTCTTTAGTGTGCAGTGCACTCTCCATTTGTTTAAGAAACATTACAAAACCCCTAATCGGGGGAACGATTTACAATGAAATTTTGTGTTGACTAATCTCAACAAGCCAGGAAGTCTGTCAAAAAAGCCCAACCACTCAGCTCAAAAGGAAAAAAAAAAGCTTAATCATAAGGCAAAAATATAAATCAATATCAGCCTATAGTTGAGCCATGTCTAGGAAAACTCTTCCATCTTTTCCATTTCATTGGATGCAGTTAGCACGAAAAAAAAGGGGGAAATACGCATCAATATCGGCCTACAGTCGAGTCATTACTAAAAAAACCTCTTCTCTCTCTCAATATCTACAAATGCTAACAATAGCTTCCCAGTAGCCCACAAGACCTTTATAACACAAAAGCGAATGCGTCAACTTGTTTGGAAAAAGAGCATATGTGGAAAAACAAACTTTTATGGCTTTGTTCATGATGTCATATGGAAAAGGCTCAATTATTGAGGTACGAAACAGGCCAAACTGATTGGGACATCCAACCACCTCAAACCGAGATTCGCCTTACATTCATGAACACCTTCAACACTTTACTACAAACCAGAAGCCTTCCTAAGTCATCAAACGTGCTTTCATACTAAGACCTACTAGACCTTCCAAAAAAAAAAAAAAAAAAATCACTGACTGGAGCAGCTACACTGCAGGAGTTTTGGATCCATAAATCACAAAAAAAAAAAAAAAAGTTTGAGAAACCCGGTCGCTATCAATAAACCCCAACTCGACTGCAGATCTGCTTGCATGGCGAGCAATACTTTTGCTGCAATGCATGATACCATCCTTCCACAAATCAGCTAGGCCTGAAAGGCTGGAACCACAAGTACTGGCTGAAATAAAATGAGCAGCGCAATCGTTTATTTGCCTGTATAGCATGAAAAAGGGTGATTTTTTGTTTTTAAACATAAGCAACCTAAGAAAATTAAGAAAATGACGGTAAAAAGACCATGTACTCCCTCACACATTTAAATCCCACTTTCCATTCACACAAGAATCAAACTCTTGAAAAATCCTGTTAATATTTATACAAATAACGACAGAACTGGAGAAAAATAAAGTGTGCTTTTCCACCATCTTAGAATGAACATGATTTGCTTTAAATTACACAGTTAAAAGTATTTGCAATTTTTTAAAAAAGCAACGGGACAGCGGGGCACCTGAGCCCTTAAACTATAACACTGGGAGTAAAACGCTATGACGTGTGGTGTATGCTGGTGTAAGAGTATGCGGTACGTCATCATCCCGAGCATGTGAGAGTGGTGTGTGTATGGAATCTGCGGGGACAACAGAAGACGAGGAATAAAGAAGAACAGCTGACGATGGCGGGTTTAACATGCTCTGGCAATGGATGTGGTCTACTGGAACATCGCTCAGTCCTCCAACACGATTGGCTCACTGGTGCTGGAGGGTATGATGGGAACGGGAAGCGGCCGGGGCGGCACGGGAAGTTTGATTCTGACCGGGAGGTGTGGTTTTCTGGCCGCCCGCCTCATCTCGGCCTGAGTGAGGTGTTTCCTCAGGGCTCTGTAAAACACATACACGTGGAATTTAGTCACAGGAAATGGTAAAAACATGAGGATGGGATGTTTTGGAAACAAACCTGGTGTCTTTTGTAGCCACAAACACCACTGGATTTGGAGCATCTCCTTGACTGACCTTCTGCCTCTTAATGACTGACTGGTTGGCTGATCTCATTCCCAATGCGAACGGTCTTCCATTGGTGGACAAAGAATTTCCTCCAGCCTGCAGCCAATGAGAGCGCTTAGATCTGTGTACACCGTTTTCTACCAGCGGGAAGGTTAACTTGTCTTTGTATGTGATACTCACATTGTCGAAGGGCCTCTTGCCCAGTAGGGCAGATGCGCTCCGAGGCTGGTTAACCTGGTTACGGTTGATAGGGGTTGGAGCACCTCGAGGGGCTTTGAGTTTCAAAGGAGCTTGAACAGCTGAATAAAACAAGCACAATCACTCAAAAAGTCAAATTTTCAAACATAACGTTCTGCCAAACTGTTGACTTTTATGTCTCATCATTAAAGGGAACACGTTATTTTTTTCCCCATGTTAAAATTGTTTTTCAATCCCTATTTTGGTTTTGAATACTGAATATATTGAAGCCATACCCAATTCTTTAACTATATTGATGAGGGACGGTCGAGGAATAAGGCGGTTCTTCATAGCACTCTTTGCTGCTTTAGGAAGTCTTATCATACCTAAAAAGAGAGAAAAAAAAATCAGTCAAAAAGAAAGCTGGAGCTTTATGCGAACACATGAAAAATCGAGGTAAAAACAAGTTTGCAACTGGATACTCACACTCTGCTTTGACAGCATTGGCGTTAATGGAAGCGTAGGGCCGACGAGCCGCCCGGCGTGACTGCAGGATGTCCTGGCACACCCGACGGGCGATTCGAGTGAGTTTAGTGGTCTGCAGGATGAAGGTCTGACGATTTTTAGCCAGAAGTTTAGCTCTCCCTGCGCTGCTGGTAAACGGGGACATGCCCTGTACCTCCTGGCGGGTCATGTGACCACGTGGAGCTGCATCCTATTGAAGAGATATATGATGTTCAGTAATCAATTTAGCAATACATTTTTAATTTAGCTAATCAAAACAACTAACAAAACCAACTAGATTTCTCACTGTTGATTTTTGTATACATAAAGATTTAAAAATACATTAAAAAGTTGCATCAAAAAAAGAGGGTTAACGTACTGAGCCAGTTCTTGTGGCGCCCTCTAGTTGAGTAGGGGTTTTAAGACCACCGTACTTCTTCCAGTAAATCCAACAGGATGCACATAGTCGGCATTGCATGTTGGGAGGGCCCCATGCATACCACTGCTGGGACTGGGCAGCTGGAGGAGTAGCAAGTCAAACAGGTTATACATTACATTCATTATAATGCACAATAATTGAGCTTATATTTAAACACTTGAGTTCACTCACTGTGGCAACTTTCACAACTGAGGCCTTTCTGGTAGCCAGTGGCACCATTCATGCCAGGTTTACTTCCAGGTGCATTGATCTGGTTGGGGTTGGGTTTGGTGCTGAATGAGAAAACAAAATTTAGATACAGCAGAAGAAAAAAAAAAATCAATTCTGTACAAAATGAATTTGTTTAACACTACTAAAGATTTGGGGGTCAGTGCTTTTTTCTTTTTTTGCAACTGCTGAAAATCGACACTAGATACTTTTACAGAACACTGTTATTGTTCTTTTAAACTCTGCTACTTGTATTAGGATCTGATGAAAAAGTCTTGACAAAAATATTATGCAGCTGTTTTCAACACAGATAAGAAACATGTTTCTCGAGCGGCAAATCAGCATAATGATTTCTGAAGGATCATGGGACTGCTGAAATTTCATCTTTAGATCTCAGAAATTTAAATGTTAGCATTTCACTACATAAATATTTAAAAATGTTTAGGATTAAATAAATGTAGCTGTACAACTTTAAAAAAGTTCACAAAAAAAAAAAAAAAAACACTAAAATGAGATCAATGTGTGGAATATATTTGGGAAAGTACCATTTGAATTTCTAAAAAGAAAAAAAGTGCAGTGACACTAGATACTCACTAGGTGGGGATGTACACCTGTTTCAGCTTGCTGTCAGCCTCTGCTGCCTTTAGTCTTTTCTGTGGAGGCAAACATGGTTTAAATAACATTTGTATGCATGCATAAATATTAACATATCAAGATTTATTTATTTTTTTAAAGCATGTTACCTGCTGGATGTAACGATCAGTAGTCTTCCACATGTAGTAGAACTGGACCACGCTAGCTAATGACTTCCAGGGCAACTTCAGGACAACAAATAAATTCATTTAAATTATTTGGGAAAGCTCAGAAGATTTATTGTTTGTGAGAGCAAATGTTCAAGTATGGCGTTTCAAACTCACAAAGTCTTGGCGAATGTCATTGAAGTCTTTGCCGTATTTCTCCAGAGCCTCCTCAAACAGCATGGCTTCTGAGGCGCTCCACTCCTCCATCTCGTCCCTGCACAGCACCGGGCCACCCTGCGGCACCAGCGTCGACATGGCCTTGGCGAGATCGTAACCGTTCTTCTGCAGAGTGTCCATGGCGTGGAACTACAGGTAAGACGGACAGTGTGAATACGAGATGTTCATGGAAGCACAATGGAGTGAGGTGGTAATGAATGAAACACATTGTGAGCTCTCACCAGCGTGATGTCTCGAGATGCTGCCGCTGCGCTCATGTGCAGACTGGGTTGGCGGATTGAACTGCTGCAGTCTAGTGCACGTGCAAACGTACCGACAGCCCTGAAACACACGATATTTGAATTAACATCATGCTAATGAATCAAACTGTTTTAATGCAGCAATAATGGTCAGTCTAAGAGTGAAATACTACCGTGCCACCACCAGGAACTGGTCTATCTGAGGATCCTTCAGCTGGTTATTAGGATCCCAGACCTTTGTCTCAAGCTTCTCCTGCACTCGATTGTCTGAATCACCTGGTTAGTGTTGAGTGAGGAAAACATTGTAAATGTGTGCTGAAAATATCAATACCAGGATCCGAAGCACTGATGCAATATTGAGATGAAAATCATGCGAGTAAGACACACTGTAAACATTGCAGCATTAGACATCTGATTTTGCCACTACTGGGGCTTCTTGAAAAATCTTTTTTTTTTTAAGCAGCAATAAAGACTATTTGCACTAAGTACATATAGCAATGGATTCTACTTACACCATGCTCAAAACAGAAATTATCTGCACCACAGTATTGTAGTGCATTTAAAGTATAGTATAGTAATAACTTATGCTGTGAAAATTTTAATTTAGATTATTAAATGGATGCCACATTATTGGGACAATAAAGTGGAGTTAGCGTAAATAGCCTCTGCCAACAAGGTTTTGAGAGGTGAAAACCTTCTGACCTTCAGCCAGTTTGTCAGGGATCTCAGCCTGGTATTTGGACCCCACTCTGATCTCGCCCTGGTCAGCCAGCAGGGTCTTCTGCACTGGGTCAAACACCAGAGAGTAGAAGAAGCAGTCCTACAGAACAAATGCACACATTATAAAAACAAATACTTCATGCAGTTGGCCATTTGATCATTTTAGAATTAACAAAAGGTTCACTTGTGTAATAACTTGATTTTGCCTTAAATCAGCAGAAATATACAAAAATATTTTACAAAATACACAACCGTTCAAACTGGAATGAGTTGGGATTTTTATACTTTCTTTTAGCAAAGATTTCAATTTCATACTATGCCGTTTCTATTCATCAGATACTGTAAAATGTACTATGATTTCTACAAAAATATGAAGCGCACAACTGTTTTTAACATAAGAAATGCTGTCTATATTATAGAGTGAAGGATCATTAATGACAGACTGGAGTAATGGTTGCTGAAAATTTGGCTCTACCATCACAGGAATAAATTACATTTTCAATTATATTACATATAAAAACGGTTACTTTAAATTGTTGCAGTTTTCATTACTGTGTTTTTTGTTCAAATAAAGGCAGATTTTGTGGGCAATTAAAAACAAACAAACAAAAACCTAAAATAATAAAAATGTAAAAGTAAATTCAGCACACCACCTTGACATAAGTCAATTAATGTTTTTTTTGTAGCATTGTACAAAACATTTGAATTTGTGCAGCAATGAAAATTGGAGGGAACAAAAACTTAACAACAAGCTTCATTTATTTAAAGCATAACAAAATGTATTGTATTTTTATTTTTTTTGTGACACTCTTGTTTCTTTTTATGATAAACTCTTGTCCTGCAGGTGGACACTTACCTCTCTCTCTAGGTAGCTAGTTAAAACATCAGTCTCATTCAAAAGTGTGACGTTGCATTTTCCTCTGTAAAAAAATAATAAAAATAAATCAATTGCCTTATATATAGAGTCCAAGTCTGGGCTCGGATGTGATTATACCATTCAGCCCAGAGACATGAGAGTCTGTGAGCGCTGTGAGTGTGTTTACCGTATATGTGTGGCCGGGAGAGACTCAAACTGTCGAGACAGGAACAGTTCTCTGTGCTTGAGCTGGTGTTTCTGCTGTTCTGACATTGAAGGCTGCTTGGACTCCTCTTCAAAGTCTCCTAAAATACACACGCAAACATATGAGTGTGATGCTAATGGCCTTAATTAGTTGTGATGTGAGTCAGCTTCCTCTCAGAAAGCACACAGACCAAATCTTTAGTTTACTCATCACTTCAGGTTATTAGTAATGGT